>NW_024962273.1:406275-567170 GCF_019238085.1 Lagopus leucura
CCCGCTCAGCGCCGTGCCCTCCGCGCGGCCGCCGCGCCGCCGCCGCCGCCCATGGCGAGTCCGTCGTAGCGCCTGCCGCAGCGATGAGGAGGTGAGCTGGGGCCGGGCGGGGAGCGGCGGGGCCTCGTCGGCCGCGGGGGGAACGGCGGGGCTCGCGGCCTGTCCGAGAGGCGGCCCCGGAGACGGAGGGCAGTGCGGAGGCCGGGCCGGGGGCTCGGAGCGGGGCCGGGCGGCCGCGGCCCTGCGAGCGCGGCCCGTGCCGGTGTGCGGCGCCCAGGGGCCGCTTCGCTCCGCCGCGTCGCTCTGCCCGGCCGTCCCGCCGCCTCGGCCGCACACAAAGGCGCTCCGGGCTCCGACCGCTCACCTTCCCGCGGGCCGCGGCTCCTCGGGCGGCCGCGCTCCCTCCGTCTCCGGAGGCGGCCGAAGACGTGTCGAACGGAGTCGTTCGCCGCAGCGAGGCTGCGGTAAAATGGAGCCGAGCGCTTCGGCGGCCCCGTCAGCCGTAGCAAAGCGGCCCCGGCGGGCTGCGGCGCTCCGGGCGGTGCTGGGAAGTCGTGAGATGCGGCCCCGGGAGCCGCGCTGCGCTGTGAGCGCTGACGGAGCTCCAGGAGCCTGAAATTCCCGTCTGCTCTCCGTGATGGTCTCCTGCGTGCCGCCTTCCTACCTCAGCTCCGAAGAGAGCGCGGCGCATCGCGGCACGGCGGGCACTTTGCCGGCGTCCTCCCACTTGTACGCTCCGAGCTCTGGTGCTGCTTGACAAGTCCCGGGTTGCCTTGAGGCTGCGATGGGCGAAGCCAAGGCTGGGGATGAGGACGGATTGCACTCAGCCACCCGGCCCCTTTGGCTGTACCGACTTGTGGAAGGCATCCCCGGGTCTGTGTGGGGGAGCAGGAGGTGCCAGAGGTGCCCCATCTCCGCCACGCTGGCGGTGGCCCTGCAGCCCCCACCGGCAGGACCGGCCTGCTCTGTGCTGACTGCTGCCGTTCCACCTCGGGACGAGCTCTGCGCCTGTTGCTCTGACTCAGATCAACCTCTACCGTCTCGGCTTTTAAATTGTCAGTTTTTACATTCTGAGCTGTAGTGAGGCCAGCAGCTGGAAGGCAAAGCTGATAGTTAAATGAAACAGCCAGAGGGAAGAAAGCTGTTTCAGAGATTTCTTGTTTTAGTTCTTACAGCATGGTATTGAAATTACAGCTGAGAAAGGGAAATCCTGCTGGCCTTCTGCTGGCAGTGCTTTGGAGATACTGTTCACAGCCTCTCCCCGGGTTCTGTTGAGCAGTAACTCTTGAAATCCAGTTCCTTATAAAGCTTACTTTATACGTGTGTAGTGGGAAGCATTTCGGCATGCAGCTGCTGAGGCTGTTACCTCCTGCTTGTATTGCATAGGAAATACTGGAGCTGTGTTGGTTAGCGTGAAAAGCATTTGTGAGGGCAGCAGTGGTGTCTGCAGAAGTTCAGCCTCGCCTTCCTCAGACTAAACTCGCACAATAACTTTGGTCACATTATCTTTTTGGAGCTATTTAATGCATTTTGAGAAACCCGAGTTCTCCTCATGCCGTAGTAGTCAGATACTTGATATTCCTGTGGTTGTTTACACTCTTCTATATTAACATGCATTAAGTTGGCTGCATTTTTTTCTGCTGAGGCGATGTGTTAAAGCTGACCTCTAGTACCAGTTATTAAAGTCCTTCAGTAGGAGAAGGAGAATGTGTTGAGGAGCTGAGGTGAAAGGGGAGGGCTAAATATAACCATTTCCTGCAAAACTTATCTATTTTTGAGAGGGCCTGCCTTCCCAATGTACAGAAAGGCTTCCTTTTGCTGCTTTGTTGCTCGTGCTGCTGTGGCTGTCTGTGGTCTGGCTCTGTTGGTAGGTCCCAATGTGTACAGGGAAGCATCACCGGTGCTGTGGGGAGGGAGGTGTGGGGCAGCCCCTCTCAGAGCAGCACCATTGCCCCATGGCTGCCCAGCACAGAGCTGCCTCGTGTTGTCTTGCCCAGGTTGCACAGCACACTGCAGCAGACACATGGAATCACGGAATCATTTGAGTCAGAAGGAACCTTAAAGGACACGTAGCCCAACTCCCTTGCACTGAACACACTGAACAGGGATGCCCACAGGTGGATCGGGAGCTCAGAGCCTGGCCCAGCCTGACTTTGAATGTCTGCAGGGATGGGGCACCCACCACCTCTCCGGGCAATCTGTGCCAAGGCCTCAGTGCACTTATTGTAAAAAACGTCTTCTTTGTATCCAATCCCAGTCTTCCTCCTTTCGTTTGAAGCCATTTCCCCTTGTCCTGTCACAGCAGACCCTGTTGAAGAGTCTGTCCCCTTCCTTGTTGCAGCCCTCTAGGTACTGCAGGCTGCTCTCAGCTCACCTCAGAGCCTTCCTTTCTCCGTGCTGAACAGCCCCAGCTCTCAGGCTGTCCTCGTAGGGATTTTTGTGGCCCCGCTCTGGACGCTCTCCAACAGCTCCATGTCTCTCCTGTACTGAGGACTCCACATCTGGATGCAGTGCTCCAGGTGAGGTCTCACAGTGCAGAGCAGGCGTGCAGGATCTGCTCCCTGACTGC
The DNA here is from genome assembly GCF_019238085.1 of Lagopus leucura. Classification (NCBI taxonomy): domain Eukaryota; kingdom Metazoa; phylum Chordata; class Aves; order Galliformes; family Phasianidae; genus Lagopus; species Lagopus leucura. The sequence continues at coordinate 408,845 of NW_024962273.1, forward strand.
TGGCCACGCTGCTTTTGATGCAGCCCAGGATCGGGTTGGCCTCCTGGGTCACGAGGGCACAGTGCTGGCTCATGTCTAGCTTTCCACCCACCGGCAGCCCCGGCTCCTTTTGGGCAGGGCTGAAACACATCACAGGGCTTATTTGGGAGGAATGCAGGTGAGAGGGATAAAATTGGTTCAGTGCTCCCACAGCCCTGCTCTGGCCTTGCTTTGCTCTCCAAATCCATATACTGGGGAAGGGATGAGCAGTGGGCTCCTCATCAGTAGCAAAGAATCTCCTTGGAGGTAGGAGGCAAACACGGGCAGTGAAACAACATCAGTGTGGTGGTGGGTTTATTTTATTTGCCAGCTGGTACTCTGAAGCAATGCTTAAATATAATGAAGTCTGATGTTAAAATAGGATCTAGGAACAGCCGCCATAAATAACCAGGCCCCCTTTTTAACCCCTTCACTCCTGCCCAAGGGGAAGAAATAGCACTTGAATTTGTTCCCATTCTTAGGTATTTGGGCTCTCAAAAGAGGATTGCAGTATCTGCCCTTATATCTTTTAGTCTCTTCTGTGTATAAACAGGTTAAAATCTCAGCCTGCTCGTCTGTGCAGCTATATACAGCGACAGGAGATCACAGCAGTGTGCCAGATGTGGTAGATTTCAGAGTGGAAATTGCTGTCTTCCATCCTTAATGTGAGTGAGGATTTGCAGGGCTCCAGTGGGCCGGGTTGTGGGTTGGCCCTCACAGGGGTGTGCCAGCATGCTTGGGGATGGCTTGTCTGAGACCTGAGAGTAACCAGGAGTGAAAGAAAGAGGAGCATGTTGGTCACAGTGTGCTCTGATGGGGGCTAAGAATGCAACTTCCAAGCACGCCCTCCATGGAACTGAAAAGCCATGTATGTGAAGTAAGGAATGATGGATTTCTTGGTGTTGGAAACCTAACTTCACGATAGTTTGGAAGGTTTTTTGAGATCATCAACTTAGAAACAGCTGTTGACTGTAAAATATAGAGAATTTTGTGGAAATGCTTTCAAGAAGCTCTTCTTTCTTGGCCATTTTTTGCAGTTACAACCCAGTTTTAGAGCAGTGCTTCCAAAAGCACGAGCTCTAGGTGGATGGGAACGTGGCTGTAACCGAGGGCCCTATGGGCCGGGCTGTGGGTGTGCCTTCTGGAGATCCAGCTCCTCTCACACTGCTGGGTGCCTGCAGGCACCCCCCCCTGTGGTGTCGGTGGGCCTCGCTGCTCTCCGAACTTTGCCTGGCTGACGAGATCAACGTTGACTGTGATTAGAAAGGCTGGGTTAATTGCCACTGCTTTTGTGTTAATTCTGTGGGATGCTGACTTTTCTGGATGGATTGTCAGGACTGCGTTGCTACTGCTGGTAATGCAGAAGAAGGATTTCAGAAAGCCGCTGGTGTTCTTTATGAGCAGTTCAGGCGCTGACCGACCCTGTGATTCATCTGCTGGTGAATAGTCAACATCAGGTGCTGCATCACCGTCTCAGCCGGTTATTACACGATCCGCCTTCAAACGGGGCTCCTTTGATCTGTGCTTTCCTTTGGTGCCGCGCTCCTCCCGCCCGCGGGCACGGCTCTGGGCCCGGCAGGGAGAGCGGGCCGTGTTGGGGCGAGGAGCTGCTCGGTTCCGACGGGACGTGTTCTGTGTCCTTTGTGCCTGAAGCAGTGTGCTGCCCATGCCTCGGCACCTCTCCAGCCCCGGGGACGTCCCTCATGGTACGAAGGCAGCGTCGCTCTGTAAGCAATTTGGGTAACTTGGGGCTGCTCGGCTTTGTTCTGCGAGGTGCTGTGAGCTGCTGTGGGAGCGGTGTGGCTGAACTTCTGCTGGGGAGAGAGGGTCTGAGCACAGATCCTGTGGAGATGGCTGTAATGTGAGGCCGTGGCCCCACGTCGTGTGGGAGCCGGGAATGCAGCCTGTAGTCAGCCGTGTTGAGACGTACGTCTGGCTGTGAGGGGTCAGGTACAGAGAGACTGCTGTGGGACATCTGAGGGCGGTTTTCTGGTTTATTTTAAGAATGGCATTAGGTCTTCTCCTGGGCCTGTGGGCAGGCCTTTGGGTGCAGAGGACTGGATGCAGTGTCAGGCTGGGGAGCTTGCCTCGGCTGGAAGCGTGGGGCAGAGGACCTTCCCATGCTGTGTCCTCATTGCTTCTCCCTCGGCCTCTGCTCAGGGACATTTGTGTAGCCAGCAGGTTAGTGTGGGTCAGGTGTACCTCTTGTTCTCTTTTCTCTTGGTGAGCTGAATAGGTGACTGAATGGTTGCTGATAGAAAGTGGCTTATGTGGATGAGCACGTTTCCTTCTTCAGTTGCTCCTGAGAGTGTCTGACCCTGTTTCTGTTCAGCCATGTGCCTGAAAAGATGTGCGAACACACCTGGAGCTTGTTGCTAGTTATCTCAGGTCTGTTTTAAAGGAAGGAAGACCTCCAGCTTGGTGGTTGGACTCTGTTTGCCTTGGCAGAAATGGAATGAGCTCCACCTTGAACCGAGATGGGCTGAGTAGAGGAGAGTGCTGGCTGCTGTTAGCTTTTTGGCAGACACAGAGGTGATGCACAGCTCTGGGCTGTGCTCTTCATGCCTGGAACACTCCTTTCTGCTGCACTGAGCCATGGTGCCACCTCAGTTGAGGGGAAGTGAGCAGGAGGAGCTCGTGCTGCCGCACAGGGTGGCCATGCCCAGCAGCTCTCGCCAGAGGTCAGGCATTTCTTAGGACAAGAAGCTGCAGACCTTACCTCTCTGCTAATAAGCTGCAGAACGGAGTCCAGCAAACACCTCTTCCAATTGCAGGTCTGCTGCTTGTCTGGCGTGTATCCTGTAACTGCAGGAGCAGGTTGGCAGCCCTTCACCGGCTTCTTTTGGCTGGGTGGATAGCTTGGAGGCTAGAAGTGGCTTCCTTTTGAAGTCCTGCAAGCTGCTGATGGCTGCTTTCATGACTGTGTGCCTCAGCAGGCCCCTGCGCCTGGGCTGCTAATGGCCTGGGGTTGCGGCCTGAGCCGCCCCACACTCAGCACCGCAGCTGTGCAGGGCTTCAGCTCGGTGTGGGAGCTGAGGAAGCAAGCGGTCCTGCTCATCCTCTCCATGTGCTGCTCTTTCTCCTATTCTGGTGCTTCTGTGGCCATGTAATGAGCTGGGTAAGCGTGTTAATTTTGTTAAAGTTCAACTTGGCTTTGCTGGACTAGTTCCAGCAGGGATCGATTCGTGGCTCAGTTCTGCGCTGCCCAAGCTGGGGTTGGGTGGCTGCCTGCAATGGCTGTGGGTGTGGCGTGGGAGTAGAGGGGAGGTCTGCATCCCCCTGGGAACAACCGTAGTGTTAAACAAGATGTGTGTTTGTATTAGTCAGTCTGAGCCAGTCTGTGCTATTTAGGGCTCTCCACTGCAGCGGAGTTGTCTCTTGTGTTTATGTGGGTGGACTGGAACAATTAAGTCCTTTCAAGGCTGGATCTTGAAAGAGAAAATGAAATGAAAAGATAGTGGTTTGGTTAGGAGAGGGTAAATTAATTGTAACATGTTATCCTAAAGAAAAGATAGCTGGTATCTTGCAGGTTGTTTATTACTGGCAAAAATCACATTGAAACTCTTCTTGACTTCATTGCAGTGCTTTGTTGGTCACCTGAAATGCTGCTCCTGGCAGAACTGGGCTGCAGTGTGACACAAGGCTGTGCTGGGCTCTGTGTGACTGTGCAGCCAATGTGTGGGCAGCTCCCCACTCCTTGCTGTTGGGGTGCACAGCTTTACCAGCAGTCCTGTGCTGTGCGGGGACTGAAATCAGCACAGGCTGCTCTGCTCTGCTCAGCGGTGGGTGCTGTTGAAAGGCCATTGTCACAGTACCCTGGCAGGACTATTTTCACCCTGGGGCTCCTCATCTCCAGGGTAACTAGGTGTAAACGTGGTGCTGGAGAGGCCATCTCTGCTTATCTCTATGCAGGGCCTGCTTTCTCTGAAGACTTGCATAGGGCCTTCCTTTGATGTGAAGTTCCCTGCCCCTCTGCCAGCAGGGTGTCCCATGTGCAGGTGAGCTAGCTGGGCACAGGGCTGAGAGCTTTGTGGCTAAGATGAGGGCTACATCACGGGAACATCAGCTGTTCTCCCAAGCCCTTGCATAGTTGGAGCCCTTCTCTGTAAAGAAAGAAACACACAAATTGAGTCAAACCACCAGGATTAGAAAAAGCTCCTCTCAAGTTAGCAAAGGAACACGCAGTGCGGCACACAGCCGGTGCCTTGGTGCTGGCCAGGCACCATGCCTCGCTCTGTTCTCATGGTCCCTCCCATGGGCTTCTGCTGTCAGGACACTGCTTCTTAAAATTTCTTCCACACCTCCTTGGCTTGGCTTTTGCTCTTTTAACCTCAAATTAGTTGGTTGTCAAGTAAGCCTGTATAAATGTGCCAGGAATGCCATGTAGACACCTCTGCGTGTGTTTGTGGACCCACATGTTTGCATCAGCCTCTAGTAGAGAGCAAGCTAAATGAATAACGTGTTCCAGCTTGCCTAAACAGAAGACTGGTTTTCTGTCTTGGTGGAGGCATTTTACACACATGTAGAGCTCGTGTCCTTTCCTCTAAAGCGAACCTGTGCATATCTGCTCTGCAAAGGCTGTTCTAAGGTCTGAAGCTGTTTATACCCTTTCCCCACTCGTGTTCCTTGCACCTGCAGTATTTTAAGGAATGAGTGTATCCGTATGACTATTCTTAAATAGTGGTATTCGAATCCCAAGCACCGCTAAAATACCTCAAAAGAAATACAGTATTCCTGTGCCTTGTGTACGAGTGGCTTTTTGGTGGAAAAGTCTTGGATCTGTTTAGTTAGAGTTTGAATGGCAGTTGTTTGTCAGACATTCAAATAAAACACTGGACTCTGATGTACAGCAAAGCGCAGAATTCCAAGGGAAGTTTATTTTTTCCATTAGAAGGGGCAAAGTGATGAGCAATTGAAAGCCAGAAGACCAAATCCAGTTCTAGGAGGTATTAGTTCTTATAGGGTGACTGGAGTCTCTGGTGGGAAACTGGCATTTGAATCTGCATTGCTGTTGTAGGTTTACTTTTGCAAAGGGCCTGCTTGGGGTAAATCTGCCTTTATTCCTGGTCAGATCGTGTTCCTGGAGTACGTCAAACTTGGATGCATGGTCTGCTGGTAACGATGCTGATTGAGCTCCCAGTGCAGATGTCCTTTATTGTAAGAAAGATCCTGTTGTGTGTAGACAAGAGTATTGAAGGCCGTTACCTATCTAATTTTAGTTATCTGCTGGATACAGGGCCCTGGGGAGTGAAATAGAGCAAATGGAAGAAGAGAAAGAACTTGAAGTTGTTCTGCAAGCTGAGTTAACAGAGCCACTGCCCACCCACAGCGGTGGATTGAGATGAAAAGAGGGGATTTGAGGATGTGCTTGTATTTTGATGAATGTGGGTGCAGTTCATGGTATGCCGTTGCCCTGCACCAAGCCTGTCCTTAGCCCTTGCTCTGCTGCAGGAGTCCTCACAAGCACCTAGCTCAGAAATGGCGAGAGCCATCCCCGGAGCTTCTCTTGTGCAGACAAGCCTTTAACTTGCAGCTCTTGCAAGACTGCTGTGTTTCCAGTGCGTGTCCTTCTGCCAAGTCTCGTGGAACTTAATGGCTCTTCAGAGACCTGGCTGAAGAAATCGGAAGGTTCCTCTTCAAACAGTGGGAGAGGTAGGAGGAGAGAGATCCGTGGTCTTGGCTGTGATTGGAAAACCTGGAAAGAAGAGCAAGTGCACTGCTTCGGGCCAGTGTGTGCCTGGAGGTAACTGGCAGCCAAAGCAATGAGCAAAGCCCACTTTTCTTAGGGAGGGGAGGAGCTGAACTCACTGTGTTGAGTGCATTTGAGTATTAGGATTGGGGTCTTGTGTCAAGGTGTATGTGAAGGCTCTTCCATTCCTGCTGCAGTGTAGTTGAATCCTTTTCCTGATGAGTACTCTGACCTCTTTTTGCTCCTGAGAGACTTGTCACAGGGCAGAGTGCTGTAGGGTTATGTGGCTGTGGGAGGGGACTTCATGGAGAATCTGAGCGAGCGAAGGGGCCTCCTTCAGGAGGAGCCATGGAGACCTGGGGGGACACTGGGAGAACAGGGCTGCAGAATGTGGGTGCAGGCAGCTGAAGGGGGGCAGGAGGCAGCCTGGCACTCAGGAAACCAGCACAGGCCGTAGGATCCCACCCGAGCAGTTCTGTTAGCAGCACGGATGGCTGCTCAGAGCCGTGTTCTGCTGCTCTTGGCTGTGGGCTGCGGCAGTGGGGACCCTGCAGGCCTGGCTGTGCTGAGCTGGCATCGCTGGGGCTTTCTTGTTGGCTGTGCTGTCTGGGAGAGGCTCCTTGCTGAGCTGCTCGCTGGTGTGAGTGTGAGAAAATTAAACCACCACCAAACAGAGGCAATGCTCAGATGCACACTGTAACCTTTAGAGTTTTGGTGTGCCAACAAAGCATAAAAGGATATGAAGTGTGTATATTTTCTCTCTCAAAGTTCTGAAGTAAGTACTGAAGTACTTTAAAGTAAGGCTTTTGACACATTTCATGATGACTGTATGAAACAGGTGTTTGGTTGCATGTGAAGTGTTCTCCTGAACACGAACGTGTTGTGTTTGTAGAAGTTGGTGCATCCCGAAGCCATCCTGCTTTTCCTTAGTTCTGGTGGTGCTGTGAGAACAGATCTTGTCTTTCTCCAAAATTCATAATTTGAAATCGCTGTCTTCCTGTAGTGAATGTGTAACAGCTCATTCTTTGCTTTTCTGCTTGCTTTATTTGGGAGGTTTCTTGTTCTCTGTGTTGAGCTCCAGGAGGCTCTGCAGGAAGGTGTCAGTGCCTTTAGATGGCTTGTGTGCACTGCTCTGATGCTGCTGTAACATATGGGGGGGTGATATTCATGAGAGACTGCTGATTTTTCTGATCTTGAAAGTCTGTCTTTCCTGCAAAAGCAAGCAAAACCAAGAAAAAGTTTTCTCTGTTGCAAGTGAGTAACAATATTTAAGTAGAACAAATAACCATAGTAAAGGTCTAAGCCTAGTAATGCATGTAAAAAAAAAATCCTTTGAGTTAAAACCTGTGAATCTAAACTTAGCTGTCTGAGGGAGATTTTGAGGAAGCCAATGGGACGTGCCCTTGGGAGATGCTCGGCCTGGGGTCTTTAAGAAAGATTTAACCTTTGCTACTGTGCATTTAAAATGTACAATGTTCCAATTAACCTACATGGCTGAACTGTTTGGCCTTTTGTTGAATTTGCGTTTCTGCTTTTTTGTCCCCATAAAAGCACATGGCACGTTGTGAGTACAGCTGGGTGAACGCTTGCCCTGGCTGTGTGCTGAGGGTGATGGATTGCTGGTGATGGATGCTCCCTCCCATCCTGTGACTCTGAGATCTCCTCCAAGCTTGCACAGTGTGCTGATTTGCTGCAGGAATGTCACCAAGGTGACACACAGGCTGCTGCTGCTGGCACTGAACCCTTGTGTGCTGCTGGGGGGAGGGGAGGCAGGCTGGGTGCTGGACTGGTGGTGGGCCTGCTGCTTTGGGTGATTTCTTTCTTGCAGAAATAGCACACTGCTGCTATAACCTTGTCTTCCAATAGTAATTGCATTCCCTTTGATTGAACTCTTGTTTGGGATAAGGAAAGATTCACAGCGTTAGCTCTGGGGACTGTCCCTCCCCATTACTGCATGCCAGCACAGCATGCGTCCAGTAACAGAAGTTCTATTCTTCCCTTTCATCCTCTGTTGTTTGTTATTAACAAGGTTGCTTTTTTTCTGGGAAATAAAGTTAGCATTTAATTGGTCTTAACAGTATCTTCATTTATGTTGGACAGTGATTAACCTTTGTTAGAGAATAAAATATAAGTGCAAAGCCAGACGCAAAATCCATCTTTCAAATTATGACTCAGCTCGGTGATTTTAGTTGCCTTGATCACTGGAAGCGTTGAAATACCAAGCCCCAAAGAGTGTAGTCCACCATGCAGACAGACTGCTGTCCTGAAAGCTTCAGAAAACCAGGTAAAATTCCAGATAGGGTATTTTGACCTTGAATTTTGCTTAGCTTCACTTTGAATCATTGTGCTAATACAGTGACTCAGGATGGTTCATCTTGCTTTCTGTAGCTACTTTTTTTTCTGGTAGTAGCCCGAAGAAACCTCCATCCTGTGCATCCTGCTGAGTGCAGAGCTCCCTGTCATGTACGGCACTGGCTGTAATCAGGAGCACTGGGTGTTCTGTCGTACCCAGCATACAAGCTGAGCAAGGAGCACTGGGGCTATGAAGTGCTCTGAAATTACCTCTTGCTGTCGCCTTGTGCATTTCTAAGAATAAGATTTGGGGTTGGAAGGAGGAGACGGGAGTGAAGGTGGAGTGCAGCCATACAAGTGTGGATGGACTAAAGGAACCTTTTCTCCCCTCCAGGAGGAGGCTGCTCTGATGGCCGTGTGGTATATCATCGCCCCTAGAGCGGTCTGGGAAGGATGGAAGTGTTCAGAACAGGGCTGAAATCACCCTGGGCAGCGCTGCCTTCCCAGGGCAGCCTGTGCAGACCGGCTGGATTTTCAGGTGGCCAGGGATGGTTTTCCCTGCGGAGCAGTACAGACCTGGAGAGATCCCCAGCTGCTGTGGATCGCCCCTCCCCAGCACTGCTGGTTTGGCAGCTCTGCCCCCAGCGCTCACCACAAAACGACTTTGAAGCTCTTTGATTTCTGTGCTGCCCCACCTGTGGGAGCCGTGTGTGGGGCTGGCCTTGTGTGACAGGGCTGCTGGAGCCCCTGCCTGCAGCCTGCCTTCTGTGCCGCCCGTGGCCGAGCTGCTGGCTTCCTGCTCCCACATGGGCCGGGTGCCTCTGCTCGCTCAGAGCTACAGCAGTTGCTGCTGGACTTCAAAACAAGCAGACAATGCAGAAATGAGGCATGTAGTCACTGCTGGAAAGTAACGTGTAGTTTCAGGTCCCTCTAAGCAGCTTTGGGTAAGAAGTTTCTTATGAAGGATTGTTGTTTAAAGATCTGTTACTCAGAGTTTCGTGTTTCTTGCAGCAGTGTTTTTTAAACCCCCAAACCAGTGTTAACTTGTGTCCAGCAATGCTTGTCTTCACTAAACCCCACTGCAGCATTGCTAACGCTCTGTGTCACAGCCAAGGGCCCTGCTGTCTCTTCAGTGGGTAGTAAGGAAGAAAGGAATGGGGTTGTTGATCCAGCTACAGAAAGTGCTTGGAGGCAGTGGATTGCATTTAGGTTACCTCAAGAGTAAATGAAAATGAGCCAACTGACTTTCACGTTGTTCTGCTGTGAAGCACATGCATGAAGTCTCAGGCCCCAGGTCCCTGTTTGTCATACGGCAAGAGTACATGGTTCAGGCACCATTCAGTGCCATGAATGCTTGAACATCAATGCAAATTCTGTCAGAACCTTTTGCAGGAGAGTTGCAAATGCCTGAAAACTACCTGCTACGTGGTGTATGTGAGTTCATCCGGTGTGGATGATGGCTGAACTGTGGCCAAAAGGAGTGTCTGTGGGCTGGAAGGCAAATGGAGAGGGAAGGATCGGGGAGATTCCAGAAAATGGGGTGAAAATGATCCCTTTGAAAGGCTGCAAGTGTGAGAAAATGGTCATGGTGGCAAAGCACAGAGAAAGAGGAGAAAATGGTGCTTTTCCTTAGTTAAGTGATTTATGCCATGCAGTTTGTGTAGCCTGTTAAATTTAACTTTAGTGTGTGTTGTAAAGTAGATGTTAAGAGAATGCTGCATTGTTCTTTTAACTTGGGGAAATTCTAGGCAGAGAAAAGGTTTGGGCTGTGTGAATGGCTCTTCGTGGATATCAGAGCTAACCAGTGGGTGGCTTGGTGCTGTAGCTGCTCACCGGGCTGAGTTCCAAGCTTATTTAGCTGTGGTCTTGTTTTTTTTTTGCTTTGGATATCCATGAGAAATACTTACAATATTTTCTTCAAAATGCTAGCAGGACAAGAAGGGAACACCTTCCATCAGACAGCGGGAGGGGATGGGGCTCAGGGCTCCAGCAGAGCTGAATGCCATCTTAGCGCGTTGGTGGTGAGTGCGGCAAAACACGGCGCAGTGCTGCTCAGCAGGGATGGGTGCTTTCACTAGACCAAGCAGTCATGCTGTTTAGTGAGTTTGGGAGGTGTTTTAGTGACTTGTGTGTTTGTTCAGCCAACTGCTACAGATAAATAACGCGTTTAGGGCAGCAGTGGCCATCTCTGTGCTCACCTGCAGTATGCGTGGTGCTGCACAGCTCAGTGTGGGGCAGGGCGGTAACAGGCTCTGGTGGGAGCTCAGCATGGGGTGTAGTGGTGACCCACGTAGGAGTTGTCGACACATTCAGTTTGTTCCTGAAGCCACACGCTTTATCCCACTTTGGTCGTTGTGATGCATTGAAGGTGACCTCCAGCGCAGCACGGTGCGGCAGCTCCCTGCGGCCTGCACTGCGGCTGGGTGGGCCGGTGCGCTGCCCGGGGCTGGGCGGGCAGAGGACATCTCGCTGTGAGGGCAGGGCTGTCCAGGCCATTGGCTGCCCCTGGTTGGTACGGAGCTTGGCCCCTCGATGTGAGAGCAGGTTAGGGAATAACCAGCAGTCGTGGCTTCTGTTAATTAACTACCAGGAGTTAAGTAAATGTTGGAGCAACTGGTCTGTGTGTGTGCTTGGCGTGTCTGTCGGCAGGGAGGTTTGTGCTAGCTGGGACACGTCTTGGCCCTGCGCCTGTCTGCGGCGCAGCTCTCTGTTGCTCTGCTGGTTGTGGGGATGTGCTGGGCATGGCCTGAGCCCTGGGTGCGCTCGGGGGGCTGCCGCCCATGGGTGGGATGTGTGTGAGGCGCCAGGAGCTTCCCATGAGCTATCGAGTAAGGTGCTGGGCCGTTCTGTTGATTTCCTTCTGTGGGTCAGTGTACGTCACCTTGTTTTGCTGTAAGAACCATGCTACATTCTCACTCTTAACTTTCCTATCAGCTTTGTTCCTGTTATTTTTCTGATAATCCTTCTTGAGGTTATTTTGCAGTGGAAGGAGTTTTATGTTGTGTCTGAGTCTGTGCAAGGGACTTTTTTTCCCAGCAGGGCCGTTCTGGAAGGCCTATATGGGAAATGTGGATAAACACGGTCGCACGCAGTGCTCAGGAAGCTCTGTGCAGCTTTCTCCAGCTTTAATCTGTCTCCCTCTTTGTGCAGCACACAGAAGTTCCAGATGTTGTTTTGGCTTGGAGATATCGAATGGAGAAAAGTGAGTGATCTTAATGTTCACGGAGTCAGCCTGGCTGGTTCTATATGGCAGGAAAGCAGGCAGATAAAAACTCCACTAGTGGTGCATGTGCTGCCTAGTAGCCATGAAATAACACTGTCCTCGCTGGAAGCAAGTCCCACGTTGGCGGGGTCAGTGCCAACTGTGTGAGGAGACAGCTGTGGGGTGTGAGCAGCATTCCAGTGAGAGCAGTGTGAACCTGCTGGGATGGCAGGGGGGTCCTGGTGTGAGTGGGGCAGAGAGCCATGTCCTGTGCTGCTCCATAGGTTGTGTGCTGTAGCTGGGCAGGACATAAAAGTCAGATGTCCTGTATCTCTTCGTGACTCACTCCTCCTCGTGTGCTTATTTCTAACGTGTACAAGCAGTATATTTTTGAAATTATTGCTGCAGTTCTGCTTACTTTTTTAAGAAGAAAAATGTCTGCTTTTTTCAGTTGCTGAGACTAGAAAATGGGAAGCAGTCTGCTTTCCCTGCCATTTGTCCCTTCCACTCGGTGCAGATGTCCTTTGGCCTTTTGTTTTCACTTTGATGAGCAGCTTCCCTAAGTGCTCTGCTCACTTACGTGTAATGCTGCAATGCTCACAGTACTTACACTGACTCACAGGGCAGAGGAGCCAAGCTTGTGCAGCTCTCCCAGTGTCTGAAGTCATGTCTGTGTTTGCTTGGAACTGGGAAGGACTTGTCCGCATCACAGTTTGTGCACTTATTCAAACAAGGGCTTGGTGTTGTGTTCTGGTTGGTTGCAGAGGAAACTGCTGTGTGTTGGTGTAAAAGACAGTTGGAGTTGTGCACAGTCATAGCTAGCTGGATGTGATTGATGATTTAGCTTGCATTGCTCTGGTTTTGCATCAGAGGTGGGTTTGTGGTGGTTGACTGACCATCTCTGGCTGTGAGCATGGCCCAGTGCCCAAGTACCGACTGGAGGAGCCCTGATGTCCTGGGATGAAGGGGTGGCTCAGGATGTATGGCTGTGGCAAATGGGAGATGATGGGAAATGTGGAAGCTGAGAGGAAATGCGGGAGCTACAGAGAGGCAGCTGGGGCTGAGAAGCTCTGCTGCGTACCTTTGTGCTGCTCAGCATTCCTTCACCCGCTGCCTGGAGGCACTGCTGGGGTGTCTTGGTCATGTGGTTTATGAATCAAGCCAAACTCAGATGTTTTCATGCCCAGTCTGGCCTATTTTCTGAGAATAGCTTTAGATGTCTCAGTCCATTTAATTGTGGTTTCCTTAGCGTCTAGTCCAGCTGAATTTGAGATGGTTCCTGGCAAAACTGCGTGCTCACAGGCAGGCATGGCAGCTGCTGCTTTACCTCTGCAGCTGTGCTCCTGCAGACCTCAGAGTTCTCAGAACTAGATCTGTGCTGGTGAGTGGGAAGTTCTGCAGCACAAAACCCAGTCTGTTCGATGGCCAGGAGATAGGTGAAAAGCTGGTGCCTTCCTCCGGAGGTAGATCTGGCTTCACATTTCCACTGGGTGGCAATAAGAAGATGAAAAGCTTTTTCTTTTGACTGTTGGGTGCCTTCATCAACATTACCAACTGCACTGAGAGGCTGCTGACAGTAAGCGGACATTCAAATGTAACTCACAGTGTCTTTGGCAGTGCTCTTTTCCCTTTTGTCTTGGGACAGCTGCCATTGAAGGATTTTTGGGTGAAGTATATTCATTCCTGTAACTTGTGCTCTCTCACGCTGGAGACAAATGGATTTATGCTGAACTCTTCCTGACACTGAAAAACAAACAAAAAAAACCAACACTATGGTCATGCTCTGTTTATGATCAAATGCTGTCTTTTCTTGTATTGGGCTCAGAACGGTCTCTTAGTCGTGCCCTGTTAGAGGTGGCTCTTGACTCAGGGCAAATTTGGGCATCCCATTTTCTCTCTCGGAAGCGGTTGGTGAAGGTTCTCTCTGACTTGTATTCAGTCTGTTATGTTAACAGTTGTGTCTGAATCCTCTATGTTAAGGTGCTGAGCCTTGGGAATTGCCAATGGATGTATGTCATAAGCTTACTTTAATCAAGAGAATACAGCTTAGTTTCTGTGTGATCACAGAGGATTTGCTTCTAGGCAGTCTTTCATTCAGAAATCCAAAGCTAGACTTGCCTGTAAGGAGACGTAGCTTGTGTTCTACTTCATGTTTGCAGCTAGAAGTATGTGTGAGGTCAGTCACAGTAATTGAGCTGGTGGATAGTTATTCGATTGCTTTTGGCATCTCTGACAGCAATTAAAACAAAAGTCTGAGTAAATGTGTGGAACAATTTTCTGAAGACATGCGAGTACAGTCAGGTTTGGCAGGGCCATGTGGGAGGCATGAATTTGGAAGCATGCAGCTAGCGATGGAAAAGGAAGATGCAGCACAGAGCTCTGGAAAGGAGAGTCAGAATGGTAACTGAAATAAATCAGTAGGGAGAAGTGATAGGATGCCAAGTTATCAGGCTGAGAGTTGTTTGTGATGGCAGTGCTGAGTGTCTGTTGTGGTGATGCAGTAATTCTGTTACCAGGAGGGGCACAGAGGTTTTGGGCTGGAGCTGATGCAGCCATGTGGCGCACTGGGTGCTTTTTGGACACCAAAGCAATAGTTAATGAAAGGATCTGATGAAGCAAAACATCATCCAGAGGTGCGTGCCCACAGAGCATTAGGAACTTCTGTTTTCCATCTGATTGCTCCAAAAATATTTAGGTTACTTGTATTTGGCTTCCTTTGGCTAGCTGACACGTGGCTGTAGTCAAGCTCTAAGGCGTGCCAAGCAGCAGCCTGGCTTCTGCTCGGAGCCGCCAGCCTCGTGCTGCATGCAGGCCTGGTAAAAGCTGTGCTCCTGGTGTGCAGAGCTGCTGCTGGATTTGACCAAAATACCACAAACCATGTCTTGGTTAGGGTGCTTGGGCTGAGAGGCTGTGGGTAGGGTGGTGGTGTTGGCATTGCAGCCCACATGGAGGTTTGGATGTGCCCAGGCAGGCGGGACCAGTGGGGCTGTTGGTGGGTTGGATGGGCTCATGGCTGGCAGTGGCAGCACCAAAATAGATGGGGGTCCATGGAGCGCTGCCTGCTGTGCACGTGTTCCTTGGGTCTGTTACTGGGTGTTTGACTCAGGGAGCCAGCTCAACGGCATTGGGCTGGAATTAAAAGGCACTTGCACCTTCCGAAGGTCCTTGCGTATTATGCAAACAGCACTGGCTGGTGGAGAGACACTGCTGTGTACGTCTGTGGGAGTCGGGCTGCATTTGTCTTGTAGCAGGCTTGCCAGAATGAGAAGCGATCTTGAAATGCTGCTCACGTTACATCATCAGGCCCTAGCTACTGCACTGAACCAAACCAAAACACAGCGCCTGCCCACGGCCAAGAGATCTGTGTCTAAAACTCATGGGAAGGAACAAAAAGGAGGGGGCGGGGATCCAACCAAACTACCACGACATTGAGAGGAAAGGATTTTTCTTACTGAGTCCAGAGCTGAAGATTTGTGTTCAGAACTGTTTGTTTTACACTGTTTATGTTGGTGGAAGCATTCAGAGAAACGGTTGAAAGGAACCTTTTTGCTACTGGAAGGTAATAAAGCATTTACAAATCCTGATCTTAGTGCAGCAGTCACTGATTTCACCTACACCATGGCTGCACTGTTCCTGCTTCTGGAGTGTAGCTGCAGGCAGCAGGGCCATGGGGCTGTGGGGCGCTGCACAGCCTGTCACAGGGCAGCAGTTGGAATGCCTGGGCTTAGTCTGGCATACTGATGAAATGCACTTGATGGGGTAAAACAACAGGGCAGTGTGAGTATTTTGCTGTGCTTTCTGCCTGTCGTGCAGGCAGTGCACTACAACTTTCCCAGAATTGGTTCCCAAAGTTGATTGGGGTTGTTGAAATTTCCAGAGCAGGATGCCATTGAAAAGGTTTGCAGGATCCAGCCTGCAGGGGGCCGTGTCTGGAGGGGCAGCCTCTGAGGGGTGAAAGGAAAGCCAAAGTGAACTGTAGAATAGGAAACTTTATTATAGACTGAAAACAACACGAAGAGCTCTGGAGTAAAGCTCTGGTGAGCGTATCTTTATGCTGCAGGTGGTTGGTTTATCTGAAATGAATGTTTCACTTGGGGGGCCTGGGGGCAGTGCCTGGGACTCCCCCCCACCCTCCATGCCACTCCCATGCAGGGATGGAGGTGTTGGTACCTCTCTGGCTGCTACCTGCCTGGTAGCTGCTTGGAGCAGGATGGAGGAGTGCTTGGTGGTGGGCTGGGAAGCACTGTGAGCTGTGGAGGTTTGTTTTTCCTTGAACTCTTTCATCAGGTGTTGCACAGATGAAAGCTTTATGAAGTAAAGGAGTGCCTGCTGGGTAGTGAGCCAAGTCTCAAAGAAGTCAACTTCGAGTGAGTAAGTTAGAGCTACTAGGTGTTAGTGTGCACTTTTTCTAAAGGCATAGAAAGCTTACATGTGCAACTTCTAATAGCTAGAAGTATTTGTGCTTGGATTTTACACAGAGCTTGTGGATCAGTCCAGGCTATTGATGGATGGCAGAGTTCCTGTCTTCCATTCATGGTGTGTTGGGATCTGAGAGCTCCAGGGGAAGGCCATGCCTCCCACAGCCAGTGCTGAGCTGCAGATAGTTCTGTGTTCTGTGCAGATTGGCTCGCTGGGTGCCAGCTGAACTTGTCTCCACATGGGGTGATCATCTGGAATGGTGCTGGCAAAGTGACTAGTGCCTAAGGTTGTCTGTAACTCTCAATTGTTTTTAACAGGGAAAATGTCCAAGAGAATTTCCACTGCCCACCTGTGATGCAGCCCTTCTGGTGCAGAATGCCATGCTCCCCTCTGCAGGGAACTGTGCTTCCTGTAATACCTGTGCAGAAATATGTTGTGTACCATGCATCTTAACATCCTTGTTTCATCTTCATGGTGCTTAATGAGTTTCTGAACTGTGTTAGGCATCAATAATTGAGATGTATCTAACACAGGTGTTGTGAATTGATACCTGCTCAGCGCCGCAGTTGTGCACTGAGGTGAAGCTGCTGCATGCTTGGCTGATCACTGACTGCCTGATGGCACTGTGTCCAAACACACCTGTTTGCCTGTATCAGTAAGACCACGTGTGGGGGCTCTTTGCACGTGTGAATTGCTCCTAACTCCCAGGGTGCTCAGGGATGAGATGATCAGTGAGCTGTGTGCAGTATCATAGGGTCTTACGGAGTGTCACCGTGTGCAGGCCCTGCAAAGGCAAGGTGATCCGCGGTGCGGTGTTGATCCTTGGCAGCTGCCTGCAAGGTGATAAATAATGGGGAAGGATGGCTGAGTTTTCCAAGGCACAAAGAAGTTGCGATATAGGATGAGGCTTTCAGGTCAATGTAGAAATGTGTGGGATCAGTGGAGCAGGCCATCTGCTGCTCAGTTGCTCGGGATGCCCCACCAATGCAGTGTCTGTGCAGCTTTGCAGCTGGGCTCTGATGGCCATCTCTTTCACAGAGCCCACAGCCCTGCCGGGTTGTTCAGCCGTCCTGCAGGGCCAGCCCTGCCTCGTCCTCTCCCTGCCCTCCTCTTTTTCAAATGCAATGAGAACTCCTGTATTTCTGGCCCATGTCTCTGACCTAGGTAAGGTATTTTTTCCTCTTGGATAAATATGTGGGTTTTTTGTTGTTTTTTTTTCCAGACGTTGTGGATATTTCTAATTTGTTCTCCCATGCTGTGCAATATCTGCAGTTGTGGCAGCTGAGGACAGGGGGTGACAGCATAGACAACAAATGGATTCTTGCTTGTGGGTGCCAGGAGGGAGGCTGAGCAGGCCTCTATTTCTGTAAGTGCTTTGTTCCCTCGCTATTACATAGGAAAGGAGTGGATGTGCACGAGCGTACGCAGAGCTGCCACTTTGTGAGAAGTCGATGTTAGATGTGTTTCCTCCATGTTTGATGCTGTACGGGTTGTTTGCTGCCTGGCAGTTGTGTTGGGAGTTGGCATTGTGTATGATGGGTGTGTGTGGGTGCGGCAGGCCCAGCAGCTCTCACACTTGGTTGTCTCTGTTCTTGGGGTGATTTGGGACGTGTGTGGCCTTGCAGGGCACTGCTCTCCTGGATCTCAATGTGCTGCTGGGTGCCCTCTGCCCACGGGCGGTGCTGTGGCTGGGTTTTGTGCTGCTGGCATTAGAACACCCGGATCTGCCCTTGTCCTGACACATGGAGCGCTGCTGCGGTGCTGCTCTGAGGAGGTTCGCGTGTTCCTGTGAACTTGGATTTCAGAAACGGCCAACCGCCGTGCGCTCTGTCAGTTTTAAGCGCCTGTCTTTGCTTTTAAAGCTTGTGCCGCTGGCGAACTGTGCTCATGTGTGGTGGTTGAGGATGGCAGTCGCAGCCCAGTGCCGGGGGTTTTCTTTTGATAGCGATCTGGTGAGGCGCATGCCAAATACGCGCGGCCCTCGGGGCCTTGGCCTGCTGCCGCCGGGGCTGCGGGTGACAGCGCGGCCGCCTGTGATCCAGCGGAGCTGCCCCGGGTCGGCGTGCCGCGTCTGCGCTGCATTCAGATGAGCTGTGACCCCGTGTCTGCGGCGCCGGGCCGCGCTCTGCCTGCTGCTGGCGCTGCGTCTGGGGCTGTGCTGTGCGCGGGGTGGAGGCTTCTCGGAACCTGTCCTGCGGAATCTGGGGCTTCATGAATGTAGGCAGAACTTAGTTGTGCCCCGGTACGGTGAGGTGGGCAGTTTTAACTGCAGCTCCTCTGCCAAGGGATGTGCTTGCTGCTGCTCCTCTGCTTCTGGGAAGCTCTCCTGACCCTTAGGAACACAGAGCTGAGTTGCTGCAGTGCCTGCCTGAGCCGGGCTTGCCCTGTGGCAGCAGGTCAGCAGGCCTGGGTGGATCTGCCTGCTGCTACCCCTGGGGATGTGTCTATGGTGACCCATAGCAAACTTCCCATTTTCTAATTGTGCGTTTTTGTAGGTGAAAAAGTTGAAACAAGCAATGTTTGTCCTTGCATGCTGATGGTAACATGCACAATACTGTATCCTGTTTGCAGCTCTGCTGTGTAGCAAGCCCTGGGCGGGATGCAGTATGTCACGAAGTGCCCAAGGCACAGGCACTCGTGTTCTGAATGCCATCTAGTGGTAACTGCAACTGCAGTCGTTCTCAGCACTGGGCGTGCCAAAAGTTTGCAGTCAGATGTCAACAAAGACTGATCCACGGAGAAAGGAAAATAAATGGTACATGCTATTTGTTTGCTGCTTTCCAGTTCGTCTTCTTTGGGATTAAATCCCACTCTCTCCCCCTGGGAAAAGTTCTCATGGAGCAGTCCCCTCTGGTGTTTTGGATCCATGTCTTAAGTTTCTACGGTGTTTTGTTAAAGACTATTTTGTTCTTTATGTTAAAAACTTATTTTCTTTCTCTGAATAAACAGTAGGTGAGAAAGCATGCATGCTGGTGTTACCTGAGTTGTTTTTTGGTTCTCGTGTATGTGCAGTACGTGCTTTGCAGACAGGTCTGGCTCTTTGCAGCCTTGCTCTGAGCTCCCTCTGCAGCACACGCTCACTGGGTACCCGGGCAGCACCAGCCTGCACAGTGCTGCAGGCATTCTGGCCCTGCTCTTGGAGGCATCCAGGAAATGAAGGTTCACACAAGCCGGGTTTAACTTCTTGGTATTTGGCTTTTCTCTTGGAGAGGACAATGCATGAGGTCTCTTTGTAGCCTGGGTTTTGCTGTTTGCTTTGCTGATAGCTGAGCGCTGGCTGTCCTGCAGCCTTTGGTGCTGGGCTCTGTGGGTGCTGGGCACGGAGCCCTGGTGGGATGGTGGGCACGGTGATCCTAGAAGCCATGGTGGGTTGGTAGGCCTGTTGTTGGGGGAGGCCAACAGCAAGTGTGTTGCTGAGTGAAGTCATCCATGGGTGCATTAGAAAGAGCGTGGCCAGCAGGTTGAGGGAGGTGATCCTCCTTAATATCTGAAGGGAGATGGGAGGCAAGTGGATAAGGCCAGGTTCTTCTCGGTTGAGTGTAGCAATAAGACAAGGATCAGTTGCCTCAAACTTCTGCATGGAAGTTCTGTACAAACATGCAGACACCCTTATGGTAAGGGTGAGGGAGCACTGGCACAGATTGCCCAGAGAGGTTGTGGGGTCTCCTATGGAGACATTCAGGACCCAGCTGGACACCTTCCTGTGCAACCTGTGGTAGGGTACCTTCTATAGCAGCAGTTAGGACTTGAGGATCTCTTGAGGTCCCTTGCAACCCCTGCAAATCTGTGATGGTCTGTGCTGCAGAGCACCCTTCCACGGTCCTTTGGATGAGGGATTGAGAGTTGAGGGCTTACTGGAAGCCCTTGTGTAGCCAGTGCATCACTGCTAGCCTCAGCACTGTTACTGCTCACTGCTGGGGGAGGCTGGTGTCTCTGCTGGGGGCAGTTTGGTTCCCCTCCTCCTTTCTGGGACCATGCTTTATTGAAATAGACTGCTTGAAAGGAAAAACAAATACTTGCAGGCTTCTCCTGGTTTCAGCACGTAGGTAGCATGCCATTATCTGCTTTCTCTGTCTTCTGTCCCTTCAGCATGTCCTGAGCACGCACTTCACGTGCTCAGCCTCATTTCTCGCAGAGCTGAGCAGCCTCCTGCTGCCACTGCTCATGGCCCCAAGCAACAGCTGAGCCCGGCTCTGCTGCTGGGGACGTGGGGACTCTGCTGTCCCCGTGCTGGACCCTGGGCTGGCTGCAGCACTACGTACCGGCTGCTCCAGGGAAGCTTTCTCCTAGCCTGCACCTTATCCATGAGTGCTCGCTGATCGTGCTGCATGCAGCCCTACTTGTGTTTTGTGATTGTTGGAGGTGAGGTACTGTGTGTTGCAAGGTCTTCAACAATGGGAGTAGACAGGCAGAGTGGGTGCAAGCAGTGGGAGGTGGGTTGTGCCAGAGGCAGTGATGCTGGGTGCTGCTTGCTCCTCCCTTCAAGTAGGGAATCTCAGAACTGGAGCACACAGGGTCACAAATCCTTGACCATGTTAACTGGTCACAGAACAATCCCTGACATCTTTCCAAAACTAATCTGTGTCAGGAAATAAATACAGAAATGATTTGGCTTTAGTCACCAAGCACACAGGCAGCCTGCTAATGGTATGAAAAGGCAGCAACAGAAGATAGCTGACGAAAATTGAAAAATGTTGGTACTGCCATTTTTCTGTCTGCTGCGTTGGGATGCAGTGTGAGTAAGCCCAGGCGACGCTACAGGCTTGGGGCGATGTGGCTGGAGGACTGCGTAGAGGAAATGGACCTGGGGGTATTGATTGATGCTCGGCTGAACATGAGCCGACAGTGTGCCCAGGTGGCCAAGAAGGCCAATGGCATCCTGGCTTGCATCAGAAACAGTGTTGCAAGCAGGAGCAGAGAGGTGATTGTTCCCCTATGTTCAGCACTCGTGAGGCCGCACCTCGAGTACTGTGTCCAGTTTTGGGCCCCTCACTGCAAGAAAGATATTGAGGCCCTGGAACGTGTTCAAAGGAGGGCAACAAAGCTGGTGAGGGGTCTGGAACACAGGGCTGATGAGGAGAGGCTGAAGGAGCTGGGAATGTTCAGCCTGGAGAAGAGGAGGCTCAGGGGAGACCTTATTGCTCTCTATAACTTCCTGATGGGAGGTTGTAGTGAGCTGGGGGTCGGCCTCTTCTCTCGTGTCATTAGTGATAGGACCAGGGGGAATGGTTTCAAGCTACGGCAGGGGAGATTCAGGCTGGACATGAGGAAGTATTACTTTTCAGAAAGGGTGGTCAGGCACTGGAATGGACTGCCCAGGGAGGTGGTGGAATCACCGACCCTGGGGGTGTTCAAGGAAAGACTGGATGTTGTGTTGAGGGACATGGTTTAGTAGGAGCTATTGGGAATAGGTGAACGGTTGGACTGGGTGATCTTTTAGGTCTTTTCCAACCTTAGTGATTCTATGATTCTATGATTCTATAAGCGAATGTAAGTGCTGCTTGCCAGAGGCACAGCAGCAGCCCTGTGCCTGCTCACCAGAGCCATGTTGATCTGGGTGTGCTCCCTGCTGCTGTGTTGTGTTTGGGGCTGGGGCAGGTGGGTGGTTTGGAGTTGGAGACCCATGCGGCTGCTTGCCATTCTTTGCTGTTCTCTGCAGTCCCGAGTTCTCCACCTCTGAGACAACCCCTGCTACAAAGAAGTTCCTTGTCAGTAGCCTGTAAAATAGCTCTTCAAAGTGAAAAGAGAGCTTTTGTGTTCTTGTAAGGAGCAAGTATCCTGGAAAAGGTTTGAAGTATGTGAAAGAATTCACTCCTTTATTTACTTCCTTAGAGGAGCCCGTGCCTTTGCTGGGAACACATAAATTCTTGCACAGGACGTGGGTCAAGCAGACGGAGCTGGGCTGGCTCTGCCGTCCATGCAGTGCTTTCTCTGCCATCCAGTGCCGGTTGCTGCTGGTTGAAGAAAGTTATTCAGCAGTTTCGGCTGAGACCATGTGCAAACAACTGAGTGCAAACAATGCAGTTTTACACAACTTCCTTTGAAGTTCATAGCAGTTTAACTCTTTAAAACCTGGTTGGTAAAGCAGATCTTCTATGTTATATGCCTGCTTGCTGCTGAAAGGTTGCATGCTGTCCTCTTGGCACACTTTGGCTACATGCTACAGTTGCAAATTATGCTTCTGTGACTATACAAGAAAAGTATAAATCTCACTAAGAAACTGTGGTAAAATAGAAGTTTTGTAGATGTGGGAAACGACTCATTTAGCAAATGAGACCAAACTTGGTCGTCCGCACTTCATTTATGGAGTTGATGGGAGATATGGAGAGGCGCTGTTTTGGGGTGGTTACACATGGAGGCAGTGCAAGTGTGCCCAGCTCTCATGTCTGTCTCTTCCTGCAGGCCTACAGTGACAGATGGAGCCATGGCTCTCCCTGTGCTGCTGCTGCTGCTGGCCCTGCCCTCCCGCAGTGTGCAAGGTGAGTGCTGTGCTGGTGATGGTGGGGAGAGCTCTTCTCAGCACTTGGAGTTGCTTGAGATCCTGCTTTTTGCCTGCTTGTGTACAAAATCTACAGCGTGTGTGGTTGACATAGGGCTTAGCAGGACCTGGGGGGTGAAATGGGAAACCTTACTTGAATGGCAAAGTTTTGAGCAGCTCTTTGCAGCACAGCGGGCTGAGGTGGAGTTGTGTTACTGGGTTGTCCTCTGGAGGGCTCTCATGTCTGAGCTGTTCAGCACGGCGCTTCAACTTCTCTGTGGCAGCTCCAGTCAGGTCTTTGGAAATGCTGAGTGACTCCAGTTGTTGTGTGCATGTAAGGCTTTCAGATGTGCAGTGCGTGTAAGGTTTGCTTCAGCAAAATGGAAGAAGGGTGGTGGTTCACCTGAAGGTTTCTGGATGTTGTGTGATAGCTGCTTCCAAAACTGCCTGCTGTCAGCGTGCAGGGAAGGCTTTCTGCCAGTGACTTCCTCAGCTGTGACTGCATTCCAGGTGATGTGTGACATGCACAGAGCATCTGCTGTGGCACATAGGTGCTCTTTGCCTTGTCAGGTCCTTCTGAAATCCCCTGAGTTTGTTCTCAAATATTGATGCAAATAACAAAAGCGCATGATGACTGGATCCTTGGAAAAGACTGTGAAGTGGGGAAATACATGTGTGCAGGTTTGGTGGGATTTTATGTGTGTTTACAAAGCAGAGATTAAGGCACGAGTGGAATAGGAAGCAACTCTAGACAGATCTTAGTGGAAATATGTTAAACTATTGTTTTTGTCCATACAATATATTCTTTTAAAATAAAGTTTGATAGCAGTTTTCATGCTGCACCTCCTTATCGCACTTGAAGTACAGCTGGTTCTTTTCAAATAAAAATGTTAGTAGCTTTCAGAGCCATTAAGGAGTGCAGAGCAATGGCAGGCTGGGCTGGGGCTGTGCAGCGCTCTGAGCAGCTGTCTGGGGGCTGTGGTCCACTGACCCATGCCAGCTGAGTGCACAAGGAATGTTTTCCTGTTTGTGAAGTGGAGCTTCCTGTGGAAGTGTCTGCAGAAGAGCCATGCCAGCTTTGTGCTTCTGTTTGCTTTATTCTTTCCCTTCTCCTCTCCCAAATTTCCTATGGCGCATTTTCTTTCTCTGTGCACTTAATGCTGCTGTTCTCTGGGGCCCTGTGAGGGATGGATGCTGACCCTGTGCTGCCTGCTCACCTGCTGCCCTGCCCCCATCTGCCCCCAGAGCTGCTTAACACTTGTCGTTTAAAAAGAAAAGCAGAATTGTTGTTTTTAAATATTGTGACCTTTGTGCTTGAAGTCCCTGTCGTGCTGAGAGATTTCAGCAGCCCTGGGCTGGCTCCATGTTGGGTTTGTAACCTGTTCATATGCTTCACCAGTTCCCCCACTGGGAGTGGGTTGTCCTTAGAGAGGAAACGGAGACTTTTTGTGCTGCATGTTTTGACTTTTTGTACGTTTGTTTAGTTTGTCGTTTGCTGACCATATGACATAGCTGACATAGCATTTATTTTGAGTCAGAGCTGAAGAAATATCAGTTAGTGGTGTTGCTGTAGTACAAGTGAGACGAGGTGGCCCCGTGCCTGTTTCCTTGGGCAGGAAGCGGAACGTTCCTCTCAGTGGAGAGAGCATCTCTAAGTTGAGATGTTACAAGGAATGCATGCAGTGTATTTTTCCACAGGAGAACGTGGTGAGGACAGGCAGCCCTTGTGGGTGGCTTTATGCACGTGAGGATGTGTCATTGTGGTGCAGCATCCAGCTTATGAGTACCTGCCGGGGCATGGCAACCACTGCTGGCCCTGTGCAACCTGCACGGCCTGTGTGCTGAGTGGCACTGCAGGGGCATACCTGGGGGACAGGGGTGGGCGGTAACGCACTGCGAGGCTGGGAAACCAGCAGGGTAAACTGAGGAACAGTTTGGGCATGAGGAGTAACTGTTGTGAAGGAGAGTGTCTGTGTTCCCAGCTCAGAGTTTCTTTGCCAAAGGGGTGGCTTTCTGCTCTCTGGCTGGTGCAGGCTGCCCTAGGCCTTGAGGGGTCCCTGGGTGGGAGGAGGGATAGAACAGGATGCGAGCCACAGGGGCTGTCCGTGCACTGAGCAGAGTGTGGGCTGCAGGGAAGCTGGCTGACTTTAGGCAGTTCAATAGTGGAAAACTATAGTTATGTATTTGTTCACTGTGGGAGGGCAGAAAAAAAACAAGAGGAAAATAAACAAAGTTCTATTCCCAGTGGGCAACCTCCAATGATAGGCTCTGAAAAGTTGAACACGTGGTGGCATGCTGCTGTGTTAGGAACATCTGTGTGCTTATGGCTGGAAATATCTGCTAGAGCTGAAAAAAGAATGTGAGCGAGTCTGCTGTAAGAGTCCATGCACCCAGGGAGTGTGTGCAGGAGCAGCCTCATCTCTGCTGCCCTGAGCAGAGCAATGCAATTGAGTTTAGCAAATGTCCTTTACAGTTACGGTTGGTTTCTCTCTGCTAACTGCCCTTGTGCAGACAACACTTCCATGCTGTACCCCTGCAGTAGTGCCTGTGGGGTGATGTAAAGCTGAGCCCTGGGAATGTGAGTGCTTGGAGTGGGCAGATAAGACTGGTATTTCTTCAGTGGTGCGGGCTGGTATCTCTGCCTTGCTGAATCAGATAAATGGGTATTGTTAGCTCCTACTTGGTAGTTCCTCTGTGATAGCTGCAAGCAGTATTCCTTCCCTTAAACAAAGGATTTTTATTGTCTTATTCTATGGAGATAACTAAATCTCTCTGTAAAAGTAGTTACAGAGTACGGTGTGTTTTTTCCTCACCTCTCCCTTTTTGCAGACGAGGAGCTGAAGCTAAATGAATGTGTGTGTGAAGGCATGTCATGTGGGAATGGAGACCGCTGCCAGGGCCAGCAGTGCTTCGCCTCCCTGAGCATTAACGATGGTGCTAAGGTTTACCAGAAAGGCTGCTTCCAAGTCTACGAACAAGGGAAAATGACGTGCAAAACTCCGCCATCTCCTGACCAAGCTGTGGAGTGCTGCCAAGGATACCTGTGCAACATGAATATCACTGCAAAGCTGCCCTCTTCTAAAGGTGATGGTTAACTTATAAAGAAGGAATTCTGAGCAGCTGAGTCATGGCAGCACACTTTGTGCAGGTGTGCTGCTGCCTTGACTGTGTAAAAGCCTCTCCCAGTGTGAGTGGCCACCGAGCAAACTGCTGGTTGTGGAAGTGTTTTCTCCAGGCGTTCTAACGTTTTTTCTTTTGTTCTTTCTCTTTTCCAAGGGCAAACCCTGCAAGGGGAAGCTGCAGGTTACAGCATGGAAACGCTGATCATCGTTATACTGGCTCCCGTGGTAGTGCTGGTAGTTTTCTCTGTGGTAGCTGTGCTCATCATCCGGAGAATACAGAAGAACCACATGGAGAGACTCAATTCTAGAGATGCAGAATATGGCACAATTGAGGGACTCATTGCTTCAAATGTCGGGGACAGTACATTGGCAGTAAGTAACCTTTGTGAATGGTAAAAACTTTGCTTCCAAATGCCCTCACAGCCCCTCCAGACATGGCCATGGCTTTATGCTGCCAGCATGCCATTTAAGTGTCAGGACTCGTGTGGGGATGTTACTGTGTTCAGAAGCCACAATTTAAATGAAACTTAAAAAAAAAACACAAAACCCAAACCAAACAAAAAACAAACACTTTTGCAACTATAGTCTCCTTGACTTGGAGAGTTGCTGTAAGCTCTAGTCAAACATTGTCTGGTTCTACAAACAACATCTAAAGCTACTGAGAAGCTTACATATCAGCAAAACAACGTTTGTACAGTTTTCAGGTAGCCTAACGTGATATGAAAGGTGTAAAAATGTATTGTGATTTGATGTTTCAATGACAATTTGAAAGACTGAAAAGGATGTGATGATGGGCAGAGAAGAAAATACAGGTTGTCTCAACTTAAAACTTCAGATCTGAGTCCCGTGAACTTGGTAAGTGGAGGAGTAGGAGGAAATCAGTGAATTTTTTTTGACAGAGGAGAGTAGCAGCACTTCCCATTTTCTTTGGACATCTTGTTCAAAATTTGATTTTTAAAATGTTTCAGGTCACTCAGTCTATGGAAAATTAACATGGGGAAGTGTTTCCTTGTGAAGTTTTGAAGTGTTATACCTTGGCCTTATTTTAAGTAACAGTAATTGAAAATGTTTCCAGCAATGTTCCCATCAAAACTGAGCATTCATGGCTTCAGGAGTACATTGAGTGTTACTGAAACCAGTGCCTTCCTCCTGAGCTTGAAGTATTGGGTGGTTGGTGTGACTGGGATCAGGCGCTCTGTACACTGCAACAGCTTTGTGTCACTGCTTCAGCTCAGCCATATATAAATTACACTTGGTAACTTCTTTTTTTAATGTCTTTGGCTCTCTTGGAAGGCTTGATTCTTGGCCTTAAAAGAGCCGGTTTGATGTGCTCCCCACAGATTAGGCAGGTATGCAACGTGATCGTCTGTAAGCACTGTCTTCCAGCTCTTATCTCTTATCAGTGCAAGACCATTCCCATTCCAGTTGCAGACCTTTTGCTCTTTATTGTTTCATGATCCAAGGAAACAGCAGTTAAAGCCTGGGAGAAATAAATTAAAAAACTTTCTTTCAAAAGAAATTGGAGAAGTTGCTGGCTGTGAAGTTTTGGTCTGCTGTCGTTTTGTTCACAGCTGTGTAACTCTTGTAGCTCTGTAAGCATGGTGTCTCTGCCTCTTGGTGCTGGTGATGTAAACAAAAAATAAAGATAGTGGTATTTCCTTGTCTGTACATGTTTACCTGCACAGGAAGTCTTTCATGTTCTGGATTTTTCATGTCAGCTGCGGGATCTAAATCTCCGGTTCTGTTACACTAAGTTTGTTTGCATTTAGGATTAGTCTCCCTAGTGCAGTAAATACAGCCCTAAGCTGAGCTTCCTAATGCAGAATAAAAGAGCTGTGGCCTCCTCGATCTTGTTTTTACAGTCATTGATGTAGATAAGATAATGAGCTCTGTTTCCATCAGAAAAGCAAAACAGCAGTCTCCTGTCACTATTACACAATCTTTTCTTGAGAACTCACTAAAAAAAAATTGTGAGGAGAAATGAGATTTCATTGGATCTAGTTGAAGCCCAGCAGTGCAGCTTCCTGAAAATGCTTTGTGGTTGATTGGGCATATGGTTTTTTTTATCCTGTTTTCCTTTCTACAGAGAAAAAAAAAGCCCGGTAATACGGAGCAACCAGGTGCTAATACTTAGAACTGGTATAGGAGTCCTAGCTATAAAAGTAGCTGTGTATTAGCATTTTTTGTAGGCTAATAGGATTTTAATGTTCAACTAGAATTTTCCTAACGTTTGTTTTGAACAGAAAGCTCTGCAAAGCACAGCCCTTCCTGAGCCATGCGTGGAAGCCATTGCTCCCAAAGCCCTCTGTTTTTGTGCAGTGCCCTGACAGCATCTCCCTGTTCTGTCTTCAGCCGTGCGCCTGGCTGGGCACCAGCGTTTGTCTGCAGACACAAGTTAGAGGCTGTTGGAAAAACAAGTTGTTGCATGTTTCTGTTCCAGACTCCATCTGTGGCTGGGTTTTTAAGTATAGAAGTTGTCAGCAGCTCTTTCTAATGCATGTTTATTCATGGAGATGCATAAAGCAGACTTAGAGGATATGGGATCCCCAGGTCAGTAGATCGGAGAGACAAGCTAAGCTCTAGACAGTGAAAGCCCACTTGCATGGGTGTGCTCTTGTAGTCATCTTCAAAAGGAAGAGACCACAAGGAGCTGGAAAAATAGGTAAGACTCAAGAGAAATGTTGCTTCTCCTTCTGCTGATTACACAGAGGTGAAGGTGTGTCTGAGAACTTAGGTCTCATTGAAGCGGTTCAGATTATTGCAAGGCCTAGAAGATTTGGAGAGGGGGAAGGAAGTTTCTCTTTAAAATAAGTGACAAATGCACATTTGAGATAAGGAGCTAAGAAGGATGAATTGCTGAAAAACCAGAGGAGGCAGAGTCTGATGGCAGGATAGATTGCATGCTGCAAGTGAGCATCCAGGTTCACGTGCACTAAATGTCATGCTCTTAAAATAAACAAATGCTTGTCTGGAAGAAAATGATACTGGAACAGAAAATAAAGGATAGGGACAGAATAGGAAATGTGAGCGTGAAGCAGTGCTTGATTTGTTTGCTATTCCTTGCTGAATTGACTGTAAAATTTCTGAGATAAATTGGTTACACTCAACTTTTAGTTCCTCTCTTCTCTGGTATGCCTGGGATGGCCTTTGCAGTCGGAAAACCCTGTGCAGGTTTCTCAGCACCTCATGGTGGCTGCAGTGTATTCTGATTCTGCATGGCCACACTTCCCCATGTGTCTGATACTACCAATAGCTTCAATTTTATGAAGAGATGCACCTTTGTGTATTTAAGTGGAAAAAATGCAGTTTAGTTTATGTAGTAAAATTCTGCTCTTGCTTTTGAACAGGATTTATTGGACCATTCCTGCACATCTGGAAGTGGTTCTGGACTTCCATTCTTGGTGCAAAGAACAGTGGCTCGCCAGATCACGCTTGTGGAGTGTGTAGGTCAGTAGAAATCTTGTTTGCCTTGTGCTGTGTCTGGGTAACAAATGCAGGCAGAAAGCTCAGTGTGGCATCCTAATTGTTCCTCAGTTGTGCTTATGAAACTTTTCATGCTTCGGCTTACAGAATACATTTCTGCTTTGAAAGTGGGATCATCCTTTCAGATCTATGCAGAAGACAGCAAATATCATCTGTGCTTTATAAGGAAAAATTTGACCTTTTTTCAGGAAGGTGATGCTAGAGAATACAATTGAGGAGCATTTGAATGGGCACCTTGTAAGCTAGATGCAGTGTGTTAAGAGAAGCAAACACCATTTGGAGTTTGAAACTGTCTAGCACATTTGTAGAACAGTAAATGGTGTTCAGTTAGAAGGCTTTAGAATTGGAAAATGATTGTTTGGATTCCAGGATCTGGAGCTGAAGCAGCAAGTGAAGTAGCTAAAATAGCACTTACAAAAATGTGATTAGAAGAGGAGATGCAAATAATGTGAATTTAAGCACGCTCAGGCTGCAGAAAGCAATACCCTGGGAGTCTGGTATTCCTTTGAGTGTTCTCGGCAGCTGGGGATCACAGGAAGGCGGCTGCCACCAGCCTGACTTTCACCTGGAGACCCTGCCTCAATTCCTGCAAGGCCTCTGCAGCCATGGGGCCAAACCCCCTTTTTTGTGGCTTAGGGTGTCAGTTGGTGCCATGGTAATGTTCCTTGCAGCTTTCCACTCACACTAGTATTTTCAAAAGGGTTTTTGCTGGCATACTTAAGTATTTCTGCCCCTTCTGATATATTTTGTGCCCTGCTTCTCTGCGGTTGCTTTGGGAGCGTGCAGGCAATGCTGTATTGGTGCTGCTCTGTCCTTCCTGAAAGAGAAACTCTTTCTAGTAATTATTTTTTTTAACCAGGTGTAAGTAACTGTAAATAATTCTTTCCTAAAACTCCTTCTGATCTTTTTGCAGAACTTTATGTGTGACGTTAAGGATCTTTTACATTTTCCTTGAGCCTGGGCTGACTTTTTGCCAGTGTTTCTTTGCTTCTGGCCTATAGCATGCTTTGAGTAGGCATGTGTCCACACTGACATTAAATCTTAGTCTACATGTTGAGCAGTTCCTCTTCATCAGAAGCCATAGAATATTATATGCACAATGATTTTAAGAGGTGTGTAGTCTGGTGCAGAGGTGTGTGTGTCTTGTTGGACTGATGCCTGCTCCTCAGGTAACACAGGCTGGTGCTATTTCCAGAGCCCGTGTGTGTTTGCCTACGTGGCAGAGCCAGGTGGGAGCACTTTGCAGGAGTTCTCTTCTGGGTGACAGCATTGAGATGTCACTGTTGGCTATCTGTGTGCAGCTGATCTGTATGCGTCCCTCTGGAACACTGAATGGCACAGCCACGAAGGGCAAAATTTGGGTATTTACAGTTGTCAATTGCAGCAGAGTGTGTTGTGTGAACACTGAGGCTGTGGTGTTGTAGGTGTGCTGGAGATGATGATCAGGAACTTAGCATTGCGCCTTCTCCAGGATGTTGCTTTGCTTCTGGGTGTTTAATAATTTAAGTTTAATTATTTTTTGGGTAGAAAGCTTGGGATGCAGACAGTGTGTCTGATGTTTTGGTGATGGTCTTCAGTGTTCTTTGTTTTTTATTGCATTTATTGTATTTTTATTTTTATAATTTATATTAATTTTTATTGTTGAGAGAAGTGGGAATTCAGAGTCAATGTTCATCTCTTCAGTTTCGTGCCCTGACTGCTTCTGGCATCATGGGGCTGAGGTACCCCCACTTCAGGGAGTTGTGTGATGTGTTGTTTTCTTTCTAGACAAAACAGAAAAGGAATTACTGCAAGGAACGCGTTGTGGGAGATTTTAGAGGCAAATATGTCAGATTGCAGAGAAAATACAAGTTTTACTGTGTCCTGTAGATTTGTTCAGCTGTGGTACAGCTGACACCCACAGTGTTTGATGTGTGTGCATATGTACCTCTGTTCATGCATATTGGCAGTAATCTCGTGCTGTTGTTAGGAACTTGGGTTTAATAGCATATGTGTCTCTGCATGTTGTCCTGGTAATATCACATAAGGTGAAGGGCAGTGATGAGCACTAATTCTTTAGTACCCATATTTGGGAGGGTGGATTTTGTCTGCTTGACTGCTTCTGTCCTTAATCCTATGAGGACTGTTAGTTCACAGCTCTTTGTGTTTCCTCCCTGACCAGGAAAGGGCCGCTATGGAGAAGTCTGGAGGGGTCAGTGGCAAGGAGAAAATGTTGCTGTGAAGATCTTCTCTTCTAGGGATGAAAAATCCTGGTTCAGGGAAACTGAATTGTATAACACTGTATTGCTGCGGCATGAAAATATTTTAGGTAAGTAGAATAATTGTATTCACATAGTTGACATGAAGGTAAGTTAACCAAACAGTTGACTTATGTGACAGTTCTGTGCTACTTTACATCTTGCAGTTCTCAGGAGCTAACTCTTGTGTTTCAGTGGTTGAAGGGAATTTTAAGCAGAGAGACTTTCAGGAAGGTGCTGAAGTCTGAGTCCCATAAATGGAGGAAGTGTCCCAGCAACTGTGCTTTATTGTCCTGCAGAAATGCTCTGGCATGAAACAGTCAAGTGGATTAATTGATTGTTGGCACTATAGCATGTAGAGAGGGAAGGAGGTGCCACGGCCCCTCCTGCTGAGGGTTCAGCCTTGCAGCAGTTCTTGCAGGGAGGTGAAATGGTGAGGAAGAGCATTGTGCAATGTATAGGTGAAGAGGTTCTGGTGAGTCTGGTGTTACAACTTGAGTTTACCTGGGAGGACTGAGAGTAGAATGAGTGGGAAGGAGTTTCTCTTTTCCCTTGTGCCTGAATAAATGGACTCGTAGCAGAGTTTATTTTTTGTTAAATTTGATTGTTCTGCTCAGAGCTTAAGTCAAACTGGTGAATCTTTGGGGTTTAACTTCGGTTATGGTTGCCCTTTATTTCATTTCCCTGTAAATAGTCAAGTGTGATGATTTCTAATCTTGTGCATCCTTTGAGCATGTGTGTTGAGTCCGAGAGCTTCGGTAAAAAGGGCTTTTGATGTTATCAGCTGTGGCTGAAGCTGTTTTTATTCAGCTGGACACAGGCTTCTCTTCTGGGGAATCACCTTTACAAATAAAAGCAACACCTTGTCTTCTGCTCACTGCCTTACCTCACCCACAGTCTGTCATCAGACATTTTTATTGGGGCTCCTTCATCTTTCCTGTCTGAGAATATTCCTTGGCTCTGTGGCTCACTCTGCTAGATGCTGCTCTAATGTTTCCTGAAGCAATTCCTTTGTTACTACATAAATAATTTGGTGAACTCCTGAGATGTGAATTATTGAACTTTCCTTTCCCAGAGAGCAAGGAACTTGACTGAAATTACATTGCATGTTTCCCATGTTCCTCTCTTAGTGTTTCGTCTGTCTTGATGACTGTCAAATTTGCTGGCTTTAAACACTTGTCATCTATGATATTGTCGTGCTGTGGAGAGATCTGACTCCCAGAAGAGTGCAGTGGGTGTTCTTGCTGACAAATGTCTTACACAGGCTTTTAATAAACCCAGTTTGTTCCTCTGGCTTGAGAGCAATGCTTCTGCTGCTTCTTGGCCAGCGCAGGTGAGAGCACAGCAGTGTGCTGATGCCCAACCTCAGAGGTAGCAGGAAGGGAGCAATGCCTGACCTTTGGGTGAAGTTTTAAGAACTCATACTTTTAGAAACAGTCCTTGAGGTTCATGAGCTTAGAAGAGAAATTCCTTTGTCCCCTTCTAGCAAGCAGTTGTTAAGTACAGCCCTGATGTGTTCAGGTGCTCTACCTCACTTCACTGTAGAAGTGGTGTGCATGCAGGTTGAAGTAGAACTGCTGTAGCTTGGTTTTGGAGTGCAGATCTCTCGGGACTGCCACACTGCCTGTAGCCACCTGCTGTGCTTGCAGCACAGAGCAGTGCCAGCTGTGAGGGCTGCTGTGCTGCCACGGCCTGCAGCCCATCAAGTGGCTGGGGTGGTTGTGGGGTGGGATGGGCTTTGTCAGTCTGCTCGATTGAAGGATGTGGTGCTTCCCGTGGGACTACAAAATGTATTTGTTTTGGACTTCAAAAAATATATGGTCCTGACAAGTAATTGTTTGGTGTGACTCCATACAAAGACATCCTTGTGCATGGACTTGACCTAGAGTTCCAGAACGTATGAACTGTTTTTCTCCTTGTGGTAATACCTGCAGTCTGTTTTCAGTGCTGGATCCTGGTGGTCAAGTTTCAGTTCAGTTGAGTTTTAAAATGCACAAGAGGCCTAGTTGTGTCGGTTCTTTACTTAAGGAAGTCACTTAGTCACTCTTTTTTTCTCTCTTTTTCCATCTTTTCTAGGTTTTATTGCATCCGATATGACTTCCAGAAACTCTAGCACTCAGCTGTGGTTAATTACCCACTACCACGAGATGGGGTCCTTGTATGACTACCTGCAGCTCACCACCCTGGACACTGTCAGCTGCCTGCGGATAGTACTGTCCATAGCCAGTGGCCTTGCACATTTGCACATAGAGATATTTGGAACGCAGGGGAAGCCTGCCATTTCTCATCGGGACTTGAAGAGCAAAAATATCCTCGTTAAGAAAAATGGACAGTGCTGCATAGCAGACTTGGGTGAGTTCATTTCAGTGCTAATGCACTCTGTGTTCCTGCAGCAGCCAAATATATTGGATAACTCCTACCTTAAATAGCCCTGAAGGAAACTCAGTGTGAGAATTACTGGTGTTGCCCTGAAGGTCTGGCAGCCGCTAGGTGGCACTTCTAACTTAGAGATGCTGCTGTGCAGCTGCACGGCTCCAAGGCCCAGGGCAGAGTTCACAAACAGATGGAACGTTTTGGATTTGTCTTGGTCTTCTGTTGCTGGATGCCACTCACAGATCTACGTGGGCAGCGGTTGCAATGGTTCACATCATTTCTGATCCTTCAAGTGCCCTTCTGTTTGTGTGCTCACTATTCCAGGCCTGTAGGTCTTCAAGATGCCTGTCCAGTTGTGCTTTTTGCCCAGGTAACTCAGTCGAGGACAGAGCCCTCCACAACAGCTGGCTTGAGGCGTCAGGCTGGTGGGATGGCTGCGGCAGTGCTCACACCAGCAGGGCTGTCTGCAAAATGCTTTTTTTTTATAAACAGAAGGGAGAAGCATTGGAGAGTCGTGGCCTATCAAAAATTGCAGAGGAATAGTTAGTAAAACATAGAGCTGTATGTTGAAAAACAGAACTGCAGGGACTGGCTCTTGATTCATGTTCGTACTGAGAAGGGGCCAGCACGTCCTGGCGTTGATTAGCACTACACTAACCAAGTGAAATCCACTGGGTGATCTACCAGGTCCCCCCAGCCCAAGTCATACTGTGGTTTACCTGGAAGCCTTAAAAATCAAAGGGATTCTCTGAGCAAGGACAGTCATAAACATTTCCTGAATAACTTTTGTGATGGTAAAATACCTATACTTTAAATGTTTAAAAATGCAGGCATGTATTTGTCATGCACTTTTTGCTTCTTAAGTGTAAGGAGGAGAGTTAGCAAGTATGTCCTAGCTATGCAAAAGCTCTCATGAAGTTCAAGGACAGATGTCAGTGTTGCTTCAGTCTGTCAGTGCTGTTAGGCCTGAGAAAGCTCTGCCCTGTAATTGGTCTATTCTGCTTTATAAAGCAGTTCTTGTACATGGTCGTACATCACGTATGCAACTTCATAAAACTGTGGTGTAAAGCTTATACAAAAAGAAAAATTAAGAAAAAGCTCAGCTCTCCTCTTACTGAACTCCTCCCTTCACACTGAGCAGTGAACCTCAGCTTGAGACAAGAACTTGTATTTGTAAGGAAGGTATGAAGAGTACTGACGGAACACATCTACTCACTTTCTGTTCCTGGAAATATCCCAGCATAGTAACAGTGATTCTTTTGGCAACCTGAATGTCGGTGTGTTCCATCATTTTTTCCATTTTTTCCCTGACACTTTTTGTTTTTTAGAGGGTTGGTATCTTACAGTAAGAGCTCTCTTGGTTTAAATGTGCAGGGGGGTGTTCTGTGGTGAAGGGGAAGTGAAGCAGTGCGATGTCTGTCTTCTGAGCAGCACAGATGTCACTGTGATGAGGACTGATTACAACATGGCTGTCTCCTGACATGATTGCAACACGTTCTCAGTTTATGGCGTACTGGATGCTGACTCGCATCCCTCAGCCCTAAACTTTGACCCATCAATCTGTTGAATCTGTTTTGCCCTATTTGGATGGAACATTATGAATTTTACCAGTGTCCTCCAGAGTCTTGACATGTGTAGAGGTTGCCAGGAAATTTGTTTTCTAACCTCTGTTTCCAGTGTGTGAGATCTGAAGAGAAAAGAAAAAAACAACTAGGACAACAATGATTTTTATCTGGAGGATAGGCTGTTCAGCTCCATCTCTGAGTGGCATTGGGCAGTCAGTAGACAGCATCTTTCTCAAGGTGCCAGGAGCGTTTTCTTAGCAGTCTGAAGTCACTTGAATTGCAGGAGAGGATTTTCCAGATTTTTGTTCCTGTGAAGTACAGATTATTCTTTTGGTAAGGAAGAACAGTAAAATGAATGGCAGGTGAGCTGATGTTTTTTGGGCCTGAAGTAAGGGCTTCTTAGTTCCATCTAAAACAGTCGTGTTAAATGGAAATAGTAAGGAGTTGCTGAGGAAAGCCAGGAGTCTGTGCCTTTTCTATTGCTTAGTTATGTCATGCACCTGTAGCTGCTCAATTTGCAGTGCTGGCTGTTTACCATGGCAAAATGAGTACTTTGTGCGTTTCCGAATTTACAGTAAATTAGACCCTCACATAATGTTCTTTGCTTAAATGTTTGGTAATTAGTAGAAGCCTGGTAGAGTGGTTTTGGCTGACTCATTTTGGATCACTTGAGGATGTTTATTTTTCAAGATACTACAAATACGGTGGCTTTTATTTTCCAGCTTTATTTTTTAACTTGTGTATATCTGTCATGCAGTGTTTTTCTTCTCTTCTCCCACAGCTCAGATGCATCCACCTACCCAAGAGTTCTATAAATAAATCTGAATGCTGGGTAGAATTGTTTTCTTCTCAGTAACAGCTGCCCAGCCTTGTGTGTATACGTGCCTAGAGCGCCGGTGACATCCAGTGGCTGCAAAACATTTAGTTCTTATAATAACAGCATTTTAGAGCCGTGCAATAGCATGTTTAATAGATCAATACCTCCTGAGGGATTACTGAGACTGTGGACACGAGGCTGTTTTTGTGGGCTGCTGTGGAACTGACCCAGTTGGTCTTCAGACAGCTGGACTCTGAGTTCCTTCTTTTTAATGAACTGTCTGCTGGGTGTCGCTCCTGACGTGTAACTTTTAATGTCTGCTTCCGAAGGGGTTCAACAGTTCTTCTCTGTTGTCCAGGCCTTGCAGTCATGCACTCCCAAAGCACGAACCAGTTGGATGTGGGGAACAACCCCCGAGTGGGCACCAAACGCTACATGGCGCCGGAGGTGTTGGACGAAACCATCCAGGCTGACTGCTTCGACTCCTACAAGAGGGTCGACATCTGGGCCTTCGGGCTGGTCCTGTGGGAGGTGGC
Source organism: Lagopus leucura (assembly GCF_019238085.1). Lineage (NCBI taxonomy): Eukaryota > Metazoa > Chordata > Aves > Galliformes > Phasianidae > Lagopus > Lagopus leucura. Next base: position 445,076 of record NW_024962273.1, read on the forward strand.
TCGGCGCATGGTTAGCAATGGTAGGTGTTTGGGACCCCTGTCGTTGTGTTTGCAGTGTGTTAGGCAAATAACTGGCTGCGGAGAATCTGCCACTGAAATGCACAGGGGGTGCAGCAAAACACTGCACCTCCAAGCCTGCTTGTTCTTGGCACATTGCTGCCTCCTTTGAAGCTGCCGGTAAGCTGGGCACCGGAACGTAATGTGGAGGTGGGAAAGAGGGGTCCCTTCTGAATCCTAAATAATGACGAGAAATATTTTGCCAGATAGTCAACTAAACTAAAATCTTAGGCTGTGGAATCTGTGACCTTTTGTATGTGCCATTAAATCACAGTGAACGCTTTTGGGTGTCTGTTTCACGCAACAAAACCTAAAGAACCTAAATAGGAGGAAAATGTAGAAAGTTAAGAAGTGAAACAATTGGAATTCAAGGATGCTCTTGCTGTACCAAGTGAACCACTCCCAGAGCTTTGGTCAGAGTACAATTCTGTTTTGTAGCACACAGCATTACATTGTTTCATTGGCAAGGGAGTCTGAATGTAAAGACCCTGAAGCTGGGTATCTGCTGGTGTGATTCCTTGTCACTCAGAAGTCCTGTCTGGTTTTTGGACCTTGTTTTGTTCCCAAAGGACTTTGCCAAGAGCCAAAGGAGAGAGAATGAGTGATTTTATTGGAGAGAGTGAGGTATGAATGAGCAGTGGGTGTTCAGAGGTGGGCTGCTGTGAGGTGTGATGGTGAAGACTGCTGGTAGCTCATTCAGTGTAACAAAGCCTGGCCCACGTGCCAGTGAAAGGCCAGGTATGTGCCTCGTGATGTTCCCCTGCATCATCTCCTCTCTGCCTTTCCTCTCTGGGATGCTGATAAGCTGCCTGAACAAAGCTGCCTTGCAGATACCGAAACTCAGAGGTAGGCTTAGGCATGGGCTTGTTTAAGCCTCCTTATAAGCCTAGATGCTACTTCTCCGCTTCTCAAGTGACCTAGAATGGAATCTCCCCTAGAGCATAAGATCAGGGTAATCGAGTGGCTTCAGAGGTCCTGCTCTTCTTTTTTTAATCAGTAAATATGTTTTTAATACACTTTGTGTGTATTTGGTAGATGACACATACAGTCCTGTGTTGATTACCTCTTAAAATGAAAGTTCTGTGCAATGGTACATATCTAAACATTCCCATGCTGAGACGTGTATTTATACGTGCAGTTGCAGTAACAGCAGTTTACAGGAGACCTACCTGAGCTAATGTTGAACTAGCAGGTTTGGATTGTGCTGGCAGCTTAACTAAGATAGCAGAAAGCTCAGCACAGACTGCAAACCTACGAAGAAGATAAGGAAAGGCTTTGAGAATTTACTTCAGGCCAAGGTTGGTGCTGCCATGGAAGCTCTTGTAACAGTAATGTGGGTACCTCGTGGCATTAGTCTTGCCAGTGAGTCTGAAGTTGGAGGCAGCAGTGGTATGAACTCAGCTGTACTTACTTCCATTGTTCTGTATTCCGGGCTGTTGCTTGAAAGTGATTACATTTCCTTGCACTGGTTTGAGGTGAAGTAAACATTTTCTCTCAGAAATCCAAGTGATTGACTGGGTGGAATTCATCAGATAACCCTGTCTGGTCTGTAATAAGACTTTGGTACTTGAAGTGAGCTTGCAAAGATGGAGGCAGCAGGGCTCATGTGAACTGAGTAATAAGATGTGAGGTGAGCATGGGGCAGGTGTGCCTGGTGTATGTGATTATAGGGCTTTGCTCTTTGTCCTAGGAGGAAGGATGCTTGCCATCTGTTGCTTGGTGTGAACTTGAAATCTGCTCCATGTCAGCCTAAGTATATTCATTCTTGGAGAACCCAAGGTTGTTGTGATTTGAACCACAAATCTGTTGCTTTTCTTTGGTCTACAAGGCAACACCATGATTCTCAGTGCTTTTCTGCTGTGGTTTAGCAGGAGGAGGAGAACATTACGAAACTTCTCCACAACCAAGAGTGCTTGTGTGCTGTCCTTGTGCTGCAGCAGGAGTCCCTCAGCAATTCTCACTGTACATAAATGTGATTTGAGCCCCCCAGTGGTGTTTCACTCCATGTCAATAGAGCAGTGCTTGCTCACCGCAGTGGTTACTCACGGCTGTGGAATGTGCTTCCACTGCAGTGCAGTCTGTTCCTTAGGTCTTAGCTGTCATTTGCAATAATGTGGTCGTGTTTGATGTGAGACACCAAGCTTGGAAGGGCTGCTGCTCAATGGCACGTGGTCAGCGCTGTGCCCGCGGGGCTGTACCTGCAGCCTGGGGGTTTGCAGAGGTCCTACATTGCTCCAGCAGTATGCTTCTGCACACAAGATAAGCCTTCATGTAAGTAACAAAGGATAAAAGTGGAAAAAACTGCTGCTCTGTGTGAGTTGCAATGCATTTACTTAGCAAAAAGCAGCTCCTCCAGAGAGGAAAGTGTAGAGTATTGTCAGTGACAGAAGTCATTAAGGCTGTCCCAAAAGTGACAAGCTGTAGGTTGTGCTTAACGACTTCAGGGCCTCTTGTGGTAAGAGGTTCATTTCCTTTCCTCTGGAAGTGGAAAGGGAAGCGTGTCACAGTTCAGGATGGCCATCTTGCTGGGAGGAGGCGTGTGGGTGAGAGGTGGCACTCAGTGCCTGTGCCAGCCAGCTGCTGCTGCAGCCAGCAGCTGTCCCTGGGGGATCAGAGCGCTCCAGTGACTGTTGGAACAAGGCAGGACTTCACTTTGTGCTCTAATACTGTGCTGTACCTCAGATAGCCACCTGTGTGTTCTCTTGTTGGAATGCCTCCGTGAGTGTAGGAAGCTGAAATAGAGCTGGGCTTGTTCAGTGATGGTCTGTCGGTGTCGTAATGGTGCTGGCTGCGCCTCCAGGACTGCACCGTGTAGCTCTGAGGGTTTGTGTGTGAATGGTGTGAAACCACTGCTGTCTCTGTGCTTCCATTTCAAACGATACTGATGCAAAAGAGCTTATTTGTGTTCTTGAATTCTCACAGACTTCATTTTGTGTTCTGGGAGTATGCAGGAGGAGGATGTGACCAAGAGTTCAGCCCTCTAGGTGACGTTCAGTAGATGCAGTTAGAAGTTGCTTGGAAATGGAATGTGGCACACATGGCATGCATAGCTTGTTGTGAGTCCACGTGGCAAACCTGTGGCTGTCAGTGGCTCTGTTCTGGAGCATCCCTTGGGTAGCCAGGTCTTTGAGCTGTCTCCTATGTGAGCTAGGATTTGCTGAAGCCCAGTCCCCACAGGCAGATTTACAGGCTTTTACAGAGTGTCTGTGTGACTTCAGTCTTAGTCTCCAGTAGAACAAGAGCATTAAATCCCAAGCACTGTAGCAAAGCTTCTGAGAACTGTTTTTCTACTCAGGTGTGTCTGAAGTAATAAAAAAATGTCCTGAATTTCATGTGTATCTGATTATAGGCCAGCTGCCGGGCTGCTAAGCAGCAGTTTTAGCTTCATTCTGTCCACACTTCCACTGTACACAGAGGACTTCATTTGCTCAGTATTTCTCCAAGCTGCTGGTCCAAGTGCCTGACTTGAAACACCAGTTTTTAAATTGATTTCCAAAGAAAGCTGAGCTCCCTAGATCATTGGTGAGCTTAATCCACAGCAGCAGCAGTGCTGCATGCATGCAGTAGTGAGTAGGCAAAAGTCTTTTAGCCTGCTGCTCTTATGTAACCTGGGGGACGAAGCAGAGACACAACTTCTTGTTTGCTCACTTTTCAAGGCAGAAAATGACAGCAAAGCCTATACCTGAAGATATGTGGCACCACTTATCCTAAGCATTTTACTGTGTTGTAGAAGAAATGATTTTATGTGAAGCAGCAGCATGAGGGCCTGTAGATGCTGACATCCTTGCTGGACTCTTTCATGATGCGTGAAGCAATGCAAAGTGTGTCAAACCCATTGAAAACAACAGTGCAGATGTGGAAATTTGATGCTGTTCTAGTAGAAATCTCAGTTTTCTGGTATCCTGTAAACCTCCATGCCTTATGGAAGATGACTTTCCAGCAAGTGAATTTTACCTCTTACTTTGGCTCAGGCATCTCCAAAGTGGATGTAGCTTTTAATTTGCAGAATGGTAGGAGAAACTCTTGCTGTGACAGTAAGTGCTGTCCTATGTTTTTAATGACTGTTTAACATGGAGTCTTAAAACTATTTTTGTGCTTCTCAGGCAGCTAGTTTGTGTGTGCTGGCTTTGCAGAGGTGCTCTTTCACTGACAGCCATTTAATGATGCCTCTCTTGTTTGTATCTCACTAGGTATTGTAGAAGACTATAAACCACCATTTTATGACCTGGTTCCAAATGATCCCAGTTTTGAAGACATGAGGAAAGTGGTCTGTGTAGATCAGCAAAGGCCAAACATTCCCAACAGGTGGTTCTCAGACCCTGTAAGTGGACGTTCCTGCATATGGTTTGTAGGAGCCGACCCCATTTCTGAACTGAAGCCGTGCAATCTGCTGCCATAGCCACCCAAAGCTGAGATGATCTCAGTGCTGCTTGCCAGGAGAATTACCCATATAGGTTTCAGACACGTAGGTGTGGACCTTGATGTTGCAGAAGGAAGAAGAATTGAGCAGACTGTTAAATCTGAGCTATTCTCACACTGGCCCTCCAGTAATAAGAATTAATACTTGTTTTCACACGACTCCCCCTTTGTTATTACTCACTTTCCAAGGGTGTATACACGTAGGGGTAATGCAGCCTGTTAGGCCTTTCTGTGGCTCATAAGCATACAGACTTGGAACAAAGTTCTGATTTCTACACCACACCACCCCCACCCACATGATAAGGGACTGTTCTCTCTGAAAGGCTGCTGCTGAAGTTTTCCTTCATCCCAGTCAGTCCAGACCCCTCAGACTGCTGTTCTAAAATTACGGTGCTTTGACACTGCAGTCAGCCATTGTCTTGTCACTTCTTCTCTTTAATGATCAAACTCTTATTTTTCAACACTCAAAGCTCGTATATTTGAAATACTTAACGGATGATGTGTAAGGTAGTAAAGCCACGCCGTGTTAGGGCCCAGCAGCCCAATCTGCTGCTGCGCTCTGGATTGTGATTTGTGTACTCACGTGTGTGTTTTGTTCTTATTCTTTTCCAGACGTTAACATCTCTTGCCAAGTTGATGAAAGAATGCTGGTATCAGAATCCATCAGCAAGACTAACAGCCCTGCGAATCAAAAAGACTTTGACCAAAATTGACAATTCCTTAGATAAACTGAAAGCTGACTGTTGACCTTCTTCTTGTGGTGCTTTCCTGACAGGAAGGCACCTGTCTGGCTCAGAGGCAGCCCGGCCAGGCAGCTCATGTCATCGGTCCCCACGTGGCTTCTTCCAGAGGCAGCAGCTCCTACCAAGCCGTCCCCTGGGAGACACCGGCACCATACGGACTTTGCTCAGTGACTGCGATGGGCATTTCACAAACGGTCAAGCTATAAAGACTCATGCTGGATGTACTGTTGCAAAGGTAGTGGCCTGAAGGAAGACAGAGAAATCCTAAGACGAGATCAGGGCATTAAATAATGGCTTTGAACAGCTTCCCCCCCTCCCGTTTTTTTCCCTTTTATTTTTAAATTCTCCTAATCACTCCCAGGGTGAACACGCGGAAGTGGTAATTTTAATCAGCAATATTGCCTGTGCTTCTCTTCTTTATTGCACTAGGAATTCTTTGCATTCCTTACTTGCACTGTCACTGTTAATTTTAATGACGTGACTTGCCAAAAATACAATTGGCTGTAAACTGCGTTGATCCATGCCTGAATAATAGGAAAAGAATTTGGACAAAGGAAAGAAAATGTAACCGTCAGATTTTAGCTGCATTTTACGTGTACTGATGTTTACAATAATGCTGAACATTAGGAATTTCTCGTTTATACAAAACTTGCAAATTATTTATTACAGTGCACTTGCCAGTTTTTAAACTGTACAGTGAGTGCATAAAGTTAAAGCTTATTTTTATGTGGCCTCTTTCATGATTTTACACAGACGTTTTTGTAACACGATATAACCTGAAGCATAAATTGTTTTCTGTATTATCTTATTACAACTCAATAGTCACATCTTAAGTGCTTCACATTTGTAGGTGTGTGGTCTGTAACATATTTTCAGTTCAAATATGGAACATATATATAGCCATTACTCACAGGACAGCGTGTCCAGTATCTTACCGAGCTAGAGGAGGAAAGCAGCGGAGGAATTAACTAGAACTTTAGGTCATGAATGCTGTGGGGAGAATGCATTTTATTTCTTCTAAGCTATATAATATGCATTTAAACTCTGCCAGAAAAATAACTATTTTGTTTTAATCTACTTTTTCTATTTAGTAGTTATTTGTATAAATTAAATAGAATGTTTTCAAGTCAAGCGAAGGCGTTTCAGTTCTGTTCCTGCCTCTTAGCCACGCGTGCTGCTGCAGCAGGGCCGTGCTCACAGGTAGGTGCGGTGGGCCGGCGGTGCAGGGCTGAGCTCGGAGCAGCTGAGGCTCGGCAGCCGTCGCTGTGTGCTGCTGCTGTGCAGGCTCACAGGCACGTCCTGCAGGAGCCGCTCCCAGGTCCCTGCAGCTGAGCGGGGGGAGCCCAGCTGTGCTCCTGCAGAGCCCTGCCCGGCTGCTTCCCCCCATCTCGCTGCGTGCGGAGCGGCAGCCGGTCAGTGCGTGTGCTGTTGTCTGTTGGTGAGCTCCCTCGTTCAGGGCCTTGAGATCCTGCAGACGATCCCAGGAACTGAAAACACGTCCGTTATGCCGTGACACCTCTGGATTCGCAGTTGTCAGAGTTCCCTTCTTTGCTGTGTGCCCAGCAGATCCCACTCTCCTGTTTCTCTGCGATTCCTCCTCCTCGGCCCCATCTCCGCTGCCCTGCACGGTGTGGTGTGTCCTTGGTTCCTGCTGTTTGGACTTGGCACTGCCTCTCATTGGGTGTGTGCCCCATTGGGCTGGGGGCTGGCCTGGTGTGACAGCCTGCAGTCACCAGTGGCCACCAGTCACTGGATCTGCTAATTATTCCTGGTGAGGATCTGAGCAGATTTAATGCTGCTGCTGCCAAAATGTGGAACCTGATTTTTCTTAATAGGAAGTCAAAGGCTCTGTTGGCTGAGTGTGCTCTGGTTTGCCTTGAATTGGTCTGGGTGTTCGATGTGTGCCAGGTGGGCTGTTAAACAACTGCAGCTGGGGAGGGAATCTGTCTGTTGGACTGGAGATGGGATGCAAATGGAGCAACAGGGTATGAATGGAGGTAACAGGGAGCATCTCAACCGAGATCAGCAGTGCTAGAGATGCTTTCTGGTACCAGCTGTTGCCCAAGGCTCCTTAGTTCTTGTTGCCTGGTGCACACGTGTTGCCATGTGCATTTGTGACAGAGCTCTGCTGTCCTCTGAGCGTGGGTGGGCCGTCCTGGATGGGAGAGCTGTGATGTGATAAGCCTGGAGCATGGGCCTTCCCTGTCAGCAGAGCAGGGGGTAACCTGCTATGGGAAAACAAGCCAGAAAAAGCTCAGTAACCACTCATTTATTCAGGCTTAGGTAGAGATTATCCAAGCAAGCTGCTGCCAGGGTAAAAATAAATTATTTTTTAATTAATTTTTTAAAATCTTGTTCAGTGCCAGGCACTGGCTGTGCCAGAGTGAGCCCCTGTGGTTGGAGCTGCTGCTGGAAGCTTCCTTCAGCGTGTGGAGCTGCCCAGGGCTGCTGCTGAGCAAACCCACCTGCATGCCCTGCAGATGAGGTGTTTTTGGTCTACGCTTCGTGAAATGTCAGCTATCATTTTCATTGATGGACCTTCAGACTTGCATCAGGAGAAGCTCTCTGCGTGGGGATCAACAGTGAGAAGAGATGGGTCAGTGCTGTGTGTCCCCAACACACAACTGCAGGGGGGGCAGGGAGTACAGCTGTGCTTCCAGATGTGCAGAAGTGGGGGTTTGGAGCAGGATCCAAGGAGGAAGAGCTCAGTGCTGGGTGTGGGGCGTCTGTGGTCCCATTGCTGAGAGTCAGAGCAGCGGGGAGATGCTGCTGGTGCTGTCAAGACTGCGTGGGATGGGGTGATACAGCTCGGAGCCTCCAGTGCAGTGTCTCAGGCCAGCACCTCCCCCAGCACACACTGTGTTTCTCCCGTGTGCTTGTTAATGGGTGTTCCTCCGTTCCTCCCGTAAAATACGATCTTCTAAAGGGATTTGGAGCGCTGATACGCACACAGCGCGTTGTGCCATTTATTACTATGGCGATGGCCCGGCCGCGGGCACGGGGAGGGCCGGTGTGTGAGAACGAGTAACGCGGGGCATCAACGCAAAGCTCCACGGCCTGACCTGTGCGGTGCAGCGGCGGCACGAAGAGGTGCTGAGCTTCGGCACGGGCTGCGGGACGGCTGCGCAAAGCGGAATCGCAGAGCCGTGAAGGTGGAAAAGAGCTTTGGGACCACCGCAGCAGCTCTGAGCTGTGACACAAGTTCCCAACCGGGAATAATGTGTGCGCTTTGTCCCCACTTGGAAGGAAAATCCCAAACCGTTTCGAAGGCGGTGCCTGCAGTGCCGGGCGCGGAGCTGCCGCCGGGGAGCTGATGCTGCTCCGCTCGTGGGACGCCGCTTTCCGCTGCGCGATTCCCTTCTCTCGTCGGTCCGCTCCGCCCCGCGCTGAGGGTGACGTCAGGCGGGGATTTGGGTCAGCGATCATCTCATTTGTGTGCTAAAAGTGTCCTGCAGCGCGGCTCTGGCGGTGCCCGGCGGAGCTCCGCGCTGCGACGGCGCCCGGAACGGCCGGGAATCCTCGGAGTCTTTTCCCCGTCGCTCTCAGAGCGGTGCCGTTCCGCGGACGTCGCTCTGACGGCAGCTGTGCGGATTCCTGGGAGCTCTGAGGGAGCGGAGCAGGACGGCGCAGACCCGGCCGTGTGCGCGGCGCTGCCCGGCGCTGTCTGTGCGCTTTGCTTCGTTCTGCTCGCACTGGAGTCCCATCGGTTTTGTCCTGGTGTGGAACAAAACAAGCTACAGAACAGAATTCCTGTTTCCCCGCCAACCCCAGAAGTACTTCCAGTTGGTAAATGCTTTCACGGTGTTACCCCTTTCCAGAGGCCCTTACATCCCTCAGATACGCTGTTTCGGTCCCCTGTGAGCCATGCCGTGCAGGCATCCCGCCTGGGAGCTCGTCTGCCCCACGGTGCCTCAGAGTAGGATCTTTGTTCTTTATTCTCATCCTTTGTTTGGTCGGCTCGTGTTCCCACTGGCGTTTGGTGTGTCAGAGGTCTGATGAGGACAGAGGGTGAGAGATCAGAGATCGCAGGTATCATATCATGGAGCGATAGGATGGCTTGGGTGGAGGGGACCTCAGGAATCATAGAACCATGGGTAGTGGTGCCAGAAGGGACCTTGAAGATCATAGAACCATGGGACGGTTGGGTTGGATGAGGCTTTAAAAGTTCCTTCCATGATCCTGGGCATCTCCCAGCCCCTACTGCCTCAGCACAGCAGGGGCTGCCGTGTCCCCGTCCCCAGACCCCGGCTGGCAGCAGGGTGGGCGCCCAGCATCTCCATCTCTGTGCTGAGTGAGCCTCGCTTTTAAGTCCCAGCAGTGCAATTTAAATTCAGGCCACAGAATTCCCCCTTTTACTGCATCTCAAACAGCTTGCCACACTGATGCCTTCAGAGTAAAGCAATGCTGGTAATCTTTGGGAAAACAAGAAAAGGCCAATGTTCAGAGCAGCAGTTTTGTCACGAGGCTGCTTGCTATTGCTCCAGCAGCGGGCTGCCTTTTGTAGGGTAGCAACTCTGAGTGCCTCCTGAGCAGTGACTGGGTTAGAGTGGGAGCAAACAAGAATGGGGAGCTGAGGGGAGAGAAGGGCTGAGAAAACAGCGGTGTGGAGTTGGCTGGTTCTTAGTTCTGTTTCAAAGCAGCTCTGCAGTGGCACAGTTTGTAATTTTGTATCAATAATAACCACAACAATTCTGATATATTTATTTCCATGAAGCCTTCCAAAGTTTCAGACCCAAGGGGTGATTTGAAAGGCATTATTCCAAATCATGCAGGCATCTTAGACCACAAAATACAGTAACGTGTGGAATGTCCAGACGATTAATTTTTAGTAGCTGACATAGAAGCAAAAGGTCTTAAGTGTGTTTTGAAGACACACAGTGTTAGCGGTATTATAGATCAGGGTTAAAATAGATAACAGCAGCAGTGTTGTCATTCGATGCATGAAAAAGCCAGACAGAGAGCTGTGCTAACGCATACACCAGAGCCTTATTCCTATTCTGATACAAAACCTCTATTTTATAAAACCTGGCCGTTGATTAACAAACTGCCCGTAGTGACGTGGGTCAGCAGCCTCAGAACTTCTATTTTCCAACAGCTGTGCACCCCGGTCCCAAAGAAAAGGCTCCACTTCACACACAGCTATTGGTGGCACTGCTGAAAGAGGCAGGGCTGCACTTCTTTAGGGCGCTCAGTCTGTCAGCACTTTGCCCTGCTGGGGTTCTATAAAGCCTTTTTTACTGTAGAATCCTAGAATGGCCTGGGTTGCAACGGCCCACAGTGCTCATCCAGTTCCAACCCCCTGCTGTGTGCAGGTCACCAACCAGCAGCCCAGGCTGCCCAGAGCCACATCCAGCCTGGCCTTGGATGCCTGCAGGGATGGGGCATCCACAGCCTCCTTGGGCAGCCTGTAACAGTGCCTCACCACCCTCTGGGTGAAAAACTTATATCTATGTATTAATTCATGTCTCCAAGCTATTAATTAGTCTTAAACCATACTGTTTGTTTGAAAATAAACAACCCCAAAAAGCCAGCAATCCAAAGCCCAGCACAAAACCTCAGAGCTGTTTGATTTGTCCCCAGAAATCTCTCCCCTATTTTTCTTTTCTGCGCGTTTTCTCTCAGCAGTGCATTAAAAATAACTTACCCCATCCTGTGTGGGGTTCTGTGCCATTGGTTTTGTAGATGTCATGTTGGAACAGAGCTCATTTTGTGGCAGAAGAGAAAACAATTTCAGTGGAATGGAAATATTTTCTGTAGCACAGCATTGAGTGCTTTGCATCCTGGCTGCAGGCAGCAGTGCCACCTGGCCAGGCAGCTCCCTGAGCTCCGTGGCTGCAGTGGGCTGTGAGCACAGCCTCATTGCAGTGCTGGGGAAGGGGCAGCTCCTGCAGTGATCCCAGCAGCCCTGCACGTGTGAGCGGGGCAGCTCCGGGCTGGTTGTGCCTTTGCAGACAGGCAGCCCCTAACTCTTCTCATGCCGTGGTGTTCTGCTCTTACTATGAAATAAGGATTTCTCACCTGAGCGCTTCCTGCTGGAAGTTGTTCTGCTTTCAGTCAGCTGCTCCTCTGCTGCTCCCCATGCAAATCTGCCCTCATCACAACGTGGGGATAAAAGAGCTCTGAAATGGAGCACATTCAGCTGTGAGCAGATTTGCCGTGAGCCTCTTGGCCTGGAACCAATTTCAAACCTGGAACTATATTGAACCAATGTTAGGAGATGAGAGCTGCCCTGGAAATCAGGAGCCCGGAGGTGCTGGGATTTCAAGTCAGTTCCTTCAGTTCTGGGAAGCTGGCGCTGCTCAGGGCCGCTGTGCGGTGGGCCCTCCTCTGTCAGCAATGGCAAACAGGGCTGTCCTGGTGGCACTGCTGGAGGACCTGGTGCAGAGCCAATGAAGGGCAGCACCCACACCTGCCTGCTTTCAAGTTGTCTGCTTGGTTTTGCAGCTCAGCCTCGTGTGGTGCCATCACAACGCGGCTCGCATCGCGCCGTGCTCTCACTGATGTCTGAGGGAAGGGACCTCAAATCCTTGTGCCCCATCTCAGTCTGATGGCTTTGGTTTGGTGCATCGCTGCCAGGCGTCACCACCAGAGTTATGTGGGAGATGTTGTATGGAACCTGGCAGTTACATAACAAACCCAAAGCGTGGTATTAAGTCACTTCTTACCCTTATCTCTGTGACAGTGCAGTTCTCAAGAATATCGACTGCTTGCATGTGCAGAGTAAATTTCTGTCTATAAACTGTGCTCGTAGGGTGGAACTGTAGGAGAGCAACTATTTTTGGTCTCAGCCAATGGCTGTGCAATTTTGGACGTTTTGGATTTTGTCTTTTCTGTATCTTAAGTTTTGTTTTGGTAGAGGTTAATTCATAGTCTTTCTAAAAGTATTCAGTCAAGTGACATTTCTTGTGACAGAGCGCTCTTGAAGAAGAACTGAAGCCAAATAATGTTCGTCTGAGCATTAATCCAGGTGAGTCCATGATGAAATTAAGGGAACAAACCCGCAGCACTGAATCCAACAAATACACTCTGTTTGCTCTACTGGCTCCCAGGCCGGCCTGCCCAACCCAATCCTTCAGGTCTGTGAAGGTGCCTTTGTGGGGAAGGAGAGGAGCCAGCATCCCTGCAGCCAGGGGGGCAGTGTGGTGTTCAGTGCCCTGCGAAGGGCCCTGGGGCTGTCCTGGAGGGCAGAGGCAGCGGGTGAGGAAGGTGGTTGTGCTCCTTTCATTGCATGCTGTGTTGTTGTCTTCCTTGCCCCTTCTCAAGGCCTCCTCCCCTGGATGCCCCTCTCATAAAGGGACACACAGAGCCCTGCGCTGAGCCGGGCTCCTCCTGGGGGCTGAGTGTTGCTTCCAGCTGCAGGGGGACTCATAGAATGGTTGGGTTGGGAAGGACTTGGGGGTCACTGAGCTATAGAATGGTTGGGGTGAGAGGGTCCTGAACAAGTAATTAAGGAAAGTACACGATCAAGAGCAACAGATTTGTCTTTTAATTTATTTGTTTCTGTTTGTCTGTGTGTCTCATTACGGATCCTCTATGAGCTCATTGGGACAAGTCAGTTAGAGCACTGTGGGCTGCAATAGGCCAGAATGGAATTGCAGAACTGATTGATTCAGAGAGAACCAAGGCTGAGGGGAAGCAAACCAAGTGGCTTTGAGTGCTGTTTGGGTGAATGAGTTCATTTCAGTTTTATTTTGTTATTTTTTTGACACGAACCACAGGTGCTTTGGGTTTTGTGCTGGTGATATGGCGCTGTAATTTTCTGTTATGTTCAAAAGACTTAATGGAGATATAGCAATAATAGTAAGAACTTCATAGAAAGTGCTACTTAGTTGGCAGCAGTAGAAATGCATGTAACAGCCCGTGGGGAACCGGGCTCTTGGGAGTGGCTTTATCTTACAGCAAACACAGACACACGGAGCATACAACACCTCAAGATTTAGGGTACAGCCTGTGCCTGTGGCCCTGTTAGAATTTCCTTGGCTACGTTTGCAGTGTGATTGACTTCTGATGGTACCCTTTGGTACTGACGAGGCACAGAGGGGTAAAAATCTCCCCGGCAGTTTGCGGCATACGGGACAGCTTGTGAGGCCGAAAGGAGAATTTTTCTGAGGCCCTCAGCACGGATTAGATAACGGGATGATGGAGAAGCGGTGCTTGGACTTCATGACCGTGGCGGTGTTTTCCAACCTGTACGATGCGGAGAGCGGTTCGGCCGCCGAGGCGCGCCGGCGTCCGCGGAGCGGTCTGACCGAGCGCCGACCGGAGAGATGCTGAAGCGCATCTCCGTGCAGAGCCGGGCACCAAGCCGACGCGCGGCCCCGCGGCGCTGCCCTGTGCGGTGCGGAGCGGTGCGGTGCGGTGCGGGGCCGCCCCTCCCGGCACTGCCCGCCCCCAGCCCCGGCCCGGGCGGGGCCGCCGGCAGCACCTCCCGCGGGCGGGTTCTGCCCGGTGGCCGAGGAGAAGGTGGTGCCGGGCGGCCCCTCCCCGCCGCGTATAGCGCGGAGCGGCCGGCGGGACGCGGGGCTGCGGGCTGCGGCCCCGGCGTGGATGCGCGGCGATGCGGCGGGCACCGAACTCCGCGCTGCGGGCGGCGCTGCCGCTGCTGAGCGCCGCCGTGTGGCTGTGCGCAGGTAGGGGGCGGCGGGGGGCGCTCGGGGTTGTTTGGTGCCCGCGACCCCCGGCCCGGCACTCCGAAAGCTGTGCCGCCGCCTGGCCGGGGTCAGCGTTGTTTCTCGGGAGGTTAAAGAGCTTAATGCATTTAATTATGATCAACGTGTATCCGCCAGAAATAGGTCAGGTGGGATTTACAGGGAATTGCCGGTCCGGCGCTGGTTCCAGCCCACGCTCCCCGGCTCTGATGTCTCTGAACTTCCTGAGCGGGGGGTTCTGACGGGCCGTACCCGCTGCACCTCGTCCTGTACTGTTCGCATTCACTCGGTGTTCCCTTGGGGTTCGGAGGTAGTGGTGTGCCCCATCCCGTGCCATCCCATCCCATCTCATCTCATCCTCACCTGTCCTGCTCTGCCCCCTCCCAAGCCAGCTGCTTCCCTCACAGCACTATGGGGTGTTCACTCTACTCGTTCTTTCCTTTAAAAGCTAACCCTGGGTGTCAGCTGCAGGGTTACAGAGCGACCTTTATCTTTAAGGAGCAGCAGCACAGCATGCAGTAGAACAGATCTGAGTTACTCTGATAGGCTCTCTGCAGTTTGCTTTTCTCAGTGTTTCCACTGTGGGAGTTTTGTGGTGTGATACTCAGATTGCTGCCACAGAGGTGGTTGCAGCCCCAGCTGATGGGAAGGGATGAAGCCTCTCATGTCGAAGGACTTGTGTGATCCTCATGGGAAAGAGGAGTTGGCTTTATCATTGTGTTCAACCATCTTGCATGGCTTTTTCTCTTGGGTTGCTGTGGGTTTGTTCTCTGTTCTTCCCACCCTGTTGGTTGTCTGCCTCTCCAGCAAGGCTGAGCGCTGCACTGGGCACTGCAGGGTCCTGAGGAGCTATCAGTGTATCTCAGTGCTTGGGAATGTTTGTAGGGTTAAGAGGAGAAGGGTTTTGCTGCAGACACGGAGAGCTGTCCCACTGTTCTGTATGTTCTCATCCCTTGGGTGGACTCACTCGAAATTGGGGCTTACTCTCAGGTCTGCATTGGTTTGGTGCTTGGGTTTATTGGCAGTTTAATCCTTTGCTCCACCGCCTTTGCTATCCATCTCCTCTGCCTGCACTGTGCTCGGTGCCGGCAGTCCCTCCTGTGCTGCTCGGGGTGCCTGAGGGGCTGTGGAGTGAGGGCTGGGATCTGCACAGTGCTGCCTGGGGGCTCACCTGGCACCCAGTGTCAGCACTGTTCCCATTTCTTGAGAGACTCCTCGGACGCGCTGTGCATTTGGGAGAGGTGGATCCCCGCTCAGAACAGGTTGCAGCTGAAAATTGCTAAACAGGGATAAATGAATGAGAACAGCATAGAACTGGGCTCTTGCTATGCAGTAAGTGCAGTGTTAAAATCCAAACAACCAAACTTCAGCTCTTTGTCTTTCTCCTACTGCAAAACACTTATCTGTTGATAAAAGCAGTTGTGGAGATGCCCTGTGGCAGGTTCTGTAGTGGAGTTTGTTGTGGAATGTGGAAATGCCTGTGGTGATGTACCAAAAGCAGAAAGCACCCCTATGTACCGTGGTGGCAAAGCAGTTGTACCCCTTTGCTGGAGGATTTAATGTGCTGCTCTGTACCAAGGTATGGCTGTGAGAGCTGATGCTCTTTTCCATTGCTTTTACAAGAGGAAAGCTTTAACAATAGTAATATTAATAAAAGGTTTAATAACAAAGCAGTGAGAATGCCAAGTGCTTAACGATCAATGAGTTGGGCTCTGTTGAGAGCCAGTCCTGGTGCTGCGAGCCCTGGGCGGTCTGTGGGGAGCAGTCAGATGAGCAGCTGTAGGTGGGATGTGGTGGGGCACAGTGTGTTCAGGGCCTCAGCAGCCACTGTGGGTGGCTGTTTGGGGCTCAATCTGAACTGGTGTGGATGGCTGTCTGGGGCTCAGTCCAGCCCCGTGCTCTGCCTGAGGAGCACTCGGTACCATTGGGGGGTTACAGAGCAGCAACGTGGAAGTGAGCAGGGGGCAGATAACAGGGCGAGCTGCTTGGGTAATAACTCCAACCCAGGTCAGAAATGCTTCCTCCCTCGCAGCTCTCTGCTGTTGGGCTCTGAGCTGCCCTTTGCTGTTCTGCCCTGCAGAGAGCAAAGTCCGAGCTGGAGGCTGAAGAGGCAGCACCTCTGTGCTGGATGTGGCTCCTGAAGCGATCTTCTTCAGCACAAGTGATCTTTGCACATTCTGTTTTTCACGCAAGTGGCATTTTACCTCTCTGTTGTTGGCTCATCTTCAGCTCGGCAGCAGCAAGATAAGTAACACATATTGAAGAGCTGGATTGCAGACGACCTGAGCTGGATGCAGAACCTCAGTGCCTCCTCCATCAGCACGTATGTGGGCACTGTGGAATGGGGCGAAACAGAGATACTTCAGGTTTCCCAGTGCTGATCTGAAATAGTTTGCTCTTCTTATTGCAGTAGTTTCAAAACATCCATATCTTCATCTTCAAAGCCAGGTTTCCAAGGGCACCCGTTCTCCAGGGGCTGGGCTGGGGAGGGGTGTGGGGATCCGAGAGGGCTTTTCCAGCCTTTATAACTCTGTGATTCTATGATGATTTATCCTAAGTGGTGGAGGTAAGACGTACACCTTATGTTGTTAGGGAAAGGGACCAATCCCATTCATCTTCTCAATGTGAGCCACAATTTCTTTACAAGACTCTGCAGAAGAGCCCAATTCCGAGCTGGTCTCACCCCCCTACTTGCTCCGTGCCTTTCAGGCTCTGTGCCCATTGCAACATGCCACTGAGGCCAGGCCCAGGGCCGGCAGTGTTTCCCTGCTCCTCCCAATGGGGTTGGGGCCATTGGGCAGCACGGCCGCCTCTGGGCCACCCCTGCCATGGCAGTAGCAGGCGTGGGGCCCACTGCCACATACAGCTGCACGTGGCTGAGAGACGTTCTGCGCGGCTGCTTGGAGAGGAACGGGACGGCCTCGTGGTAAGGGGGAGAGCGGCTCTGCCTCGTGGCAGCACATTTCTTTGCATGTGATCAATGTCTGCACTCAGATTTCATTCTGAGGCACTCTGCTGCCTGGTAAGCACAGTCAGGATCTGCTCACCGTTGTGGATACTGCCAGATTATGACTTAATGGAGGATTATGGCTGTGCCGATCTGCATAGTGAGGAATCTGCGCTAAATGCAGAGCTCACAGGAGAGCAAGTCCCCTCCTCCTGCAGCCTCAGCCCATACTTTGTGCCACGCTGCTGGTCAGTCTATGCCACATGTGTGCTCTATTCTTTCCATTTAACTTTCAAACGTGCACTGTGTATCTCTGCTTGCTTTAACTGTTCACTGCTGTCCTTAAGCCGGTGTCTGAACTTGTGTTCTTCCATCTGTTGCAATTCCTGTAGCAAGAACAGAAGAAAAACACCCTTAACGATGCTGAAGCAGGGAGCACGCATTCTGCCCGGTCTCTCTAGCTAGAAGTTGCTTTCCTTGTGAGTTTTGGCACTGTGAACCCACCCACTGCCTCTCCTGGCACTGCAGCCCCTCTGGGTAAGGTCAGCCCCGACTGCTCTGCAGGGCAGAGGCTGTGCAGCCCCGGGGCTCAGCCCATCTCTGTGAGGGGACGTGGGGCTGTGGGAGGGCTGTGTGTGGGGCCAGAGGCTGCTGGATGCCTGGCATAGCTCTGCGAGGCCGCAGGATTTCGCTTGTCCTCTTTCTCCTAATTTCTCAACAAGAGAATGCAATGTGTTAAGGGAAATGTTGCCATGCTTGAGTAAATAACAGAGTTGTTCTTGTTACTGCATTAAGATTGCCTCGTTTTGAAATCTGGGAGCATGTTTTCTTCCTGCCCCTTTGATCCTTTCCTTTTAAGCCCTTCTTGTCCCTCATCCCTCCTCTTCTGCACACTGTGCAGTACTGCAGGCTGGCTGCAGGAGCGCCGTGCAGCTGAAGGGCTGCTCAGTGGAGAAACAGGACAGAGTGATGGCAGTGGGGGCTGTCAGGGCCAGAGCAGAGCTGGAAGGAGCTGGTGGACGGGCTCTGAAGTGTTCTGCTGGGGCGGGGATTCATCTGGGGGCTGAACACCTCCACTTTCAGAAGCAGTGGTAATGTGATGGGGCTGTACTGACAGTCTGTACCCATAAACTTTTTGTTCTGCGTGGTGTAATGGTGTCTTGCAGAAAGAACTCTGTGGGGAAGAGCCCTGGTTTTAGCTGTGGGCAGCGAATTGGATGGGTCAGTTTCAAGCAGAATGTCCAGAACTAATAGGAAAAATGGACCTGGGCACTCCAACAGAGCGCTCTGAGCACAGCAGCAGGAAATGCCAACCTTCATGCAGTGGTGCTTTGCTCTGCCTGCAGTGAGCTGGCTGTTGGACATTGTGTGTGTGAGCTCCAGCCCCCGGCCATGAGCAGGCTCCAGGTGGAAGGGTGAAGCTCTTCATTTGGGCTATAATTGATGGCCCCAGCTCGGTCAGAGTGGGCACACAGGGCTCCGGGGCGCCCTTCTCTCCCCCTGCGCTCATCTGAAGCCACCCACAGAGTGTCAGGGTATAGATAAAACAGTTATCTACCGTGAATGGCATTGAAAAGACCATTTCCTATTTTATTTTTAGCCTTGAGAAGGTGAGAGAAAGCAGCATAATGGCACATCTGAATCACTGAAGACCCTGCAGCAGCAGTTTGTTTTCATTTCCTCAAGTAATGCTTTTGTTTTGCAGCATCAGTGACGAAGTGTTTTCCCTCCCGATGTCTCATTTCCCTGGATGTGCTGGGTCTCACCCTGCCCACCCCAGGACCATGATGATGTATCTCACAGCAGCTCACCGGGTGGCTGTGCTCTCCCTGCACAGAGCTGCAGCCGGCGATGCGCCCTGCCTGCCTGCGGGTGGGATAAACACGGGCATATGGTGCCAGGGAAGTTTGTGGGGCCCGAGCTGAGGATAAACATCACAAGCTGTTCCTTGTAGTATGGGATGAAGATTGCTGTAAAGACAGCAAATTGTGTGGCAGAGACAGAAATCGGATTCGTGGTGATCTCTGTCAGAGCTTGCTCTGCCTCGGCTGCGTCCCTCCTCAGATGTGAGCTCAGATGCAGTAGGTTATGTGGAGGGGTGGGCACTCTGTGCTTTCATCTTCTGTAGGCTGGGTGTGATGTGTGATGTGTGTGATGAGGTGTGATGGCACAGCCTGGTGGAGCTCCTGGCTAGGGCAGGTGGTGCCTGGCAGAGAGGAACTGCAGTGTGTGCGGGGCTGTGCTGCCTTCCTGAGCGTGGCTTAGCGATGGAATGGTGCTATTCTGGCCCTGGTGGCCACTGGCCATCTGAGATTTGAGTCACCTCGTGCTTTTGCTTTTTAGACGTCATCTTTAAGTAAAATAAATAGTGCTCTGCAGCCTGGCCTGGTTCCCAAAGCAACAGGATGGCGCAAGGATAATGCTTTTTTATTCTGTGCAGACCCCAGGTTGTGTCACAGAGCAGAGTTCCACCTTGCAGGTGCCGCTGACCCAGTGAGGGTGTGCAGAACGCATCCCACAAGTCCATGGTGGGGCAGGGCAGGCGGGCGGGATGCTGCAGGGGCACCGCTGGCCCTGTCCTCACAGAACCGTGTGTTGCAGGGCTGCAGTGCGTGTGCCAGCTGTGCGAGCACACCAACTTCACCTGCCAGACGGAGGGAGCGTGCTGGGCCTCGGTCATGCTGACCAACGGCAAGGAGGAGGTGATCAAATCCTGCGTGTCCCTGCCGGAGCTCAACGCTCAGGTCTTCTGCCACAGCTCCAAGAACATCACCAAGACCGAGTGCTGCTACACCGACTTCTGCAACAACATCACCCTCCGCCTGCCTGTAGGTGCGTGCTGCGGCGCTGCTCTGGGGGCTGGCAGCAGAACTGAAGCTGAGGGGGGTGGTGTGTATGGTTGTCATTGCTGGGGGGAGTCCTTGTGTCTCTGCAAGCAGGCAGGTTTGCCTTCAGCTTTTGGCCATGCAGTGCAGGGGAGCGGCCTGTGGGACAGCCTTGCTCAGAGCTCAGTTGTGTCAGCAATCCCTGCCCAGCAGACACAAGGTGTGAATGAAATTTCTGCCTTCAGGGGATGAAGGAGCTGAGTGCACCGCACAGTGCTGGACCAATTCCTGTGCAATGGAGTTGGTTTGGTTCTTTAAAAAATGTATGTTTGCACTGGTTTTAGATTTAATTATTGGTAAAATACCTCACCCTTCTCTCCAGGGTTTGTGTGTCTAATCCAAGCTTTACAGTATGCTGTCAAATACTCAGCTTTATCAGATGACACCTTTTGATGTACTTAGAGCAGTGAGAGATCTTACAGGTAAGAAAGATGTGGATTAATGCGTAATTTATAGTTACAACTTCCACTCAAGCTGCTATCATTAGCAGCATAGTGAAAGCACTCTGTTAATACTTGGCAGGATGAAATGCTCCTATAACACCATTCAGTATGTGAGCAATAGGCAGGTGACCACAGGGAAAGGGTGGAAGGAGGGCTGTGAATCTCATCCATGGGAATGAGCCGTGCCTGCTGCTGGTGGCTAAGGGTTGTTCAGGTGCACATCTTCCAGCTGAAGGCAGAAGGGAGATGCCAGTGGAAGCTGAGCTCCAGAAATGCAGAAACAAACCGCCACGCTTGTGTAGGCAGAGACGCTGGGGCCTGGGAGAAGCTGCTGCCTACAGTTGAGAATGGAGACATGTCTGTTCCCAATGTTTGGGCTGGGTTGTGAAACCTCTGGTTTTGTATTTCAGTACCAGAGAAAATTAATTAATTTTTAGCCTGAACCCTTTCCTCTGAACATTTGGGGGAGCTCACGGTAGTCAGAAAGTGACAGTGCCAAGGCCCTTTGTTTCCTGGTCTCCCCTGACAGCCCCTTTCACACAGCCCTCGCTGTATCACAGCACTGCAGGGCTGGAAGGGTTCTCTGCACTCTCTGGTCAACCTGTGTGAAGCAGTTCCCTACAGCAGCTGCACAGGAGTGCACCCCGGTGGGTTTGGGTATCTGCAGAGGAGGAGCTGTGTGCCAGCTGTGTTCAGGCTCCAGCAGAGCAAAGCATTCCTCGGGCCACACCTGTGTGCTGTGCTCAGCTGCACAGTTCCCATTGCTGCTTTGCACGAGAGGAGGCTGCTCCTGTTCTGAGCTGAGCTTTTCACAGTGTGTGAAGGCAAACCTTTCTGGGGGCAGATGCAGGCTTCCCATCTGCTTTTTATGCACTCGCTGCCATGGATTTCATTACCATACTTTTGCATTAGGGGATGAAATGTTCCAAAGAGCAGAAGTAGTTTGCAGTGATGGGGGTTTTGTTGTGTTGCCCTGAATGTACCCCAGGTTTCTGCTATTTAAACCACAATACTGAGCGGCCCTTCCTCACAAAGTGGCAGGGCTTTGTGGAGCAGAATGAGTGGCGTGGGGTTAACAAGTGCTATGAGTTGTGACTGATGGCTCTTCCCTGCTGCTGCCCAGCCGGCATGGAGGCACTGGCAGCACCCATTGCTGCTCACACCTGCAGCGTGGGAATGTGCAGCAGGGAGAGAAAAAGTGGGATAGAGCTGGATTTAGAAATACACGTCCCTTGTGTTTGTCCATGTTGATGGAAAAGGTGGTTTGTACTGGAAGACTAATTGCCAGGCAACGTTCTCTGTCTCTCTCCCTCTCTCTCACTCTTTTCAATATTGTCTGTAGGTTTTGTATGAACAAACATATAGTCATAGAATCCTTAGAGCTGGAAGGGATCTCTGAGGTCCATCCAGTCCAACTCCCCTGCAATGCACAGGGACACCAAGCTCCATCAGGTTGCCCAGGGCCTGATCCAGCCGTGCCTTGAATGTCTCCAGGGATGGGGCATCAACCACATCACTGGGCAATCTGTTCAGTGCTTCACCACCCTTACTGTGAAAGACCTTTTCCTTATATCTAACCTAAACCTCCCTTCCCTGAGTTTCAAGCCATTTCCCCTTGTTCTATCACCGCAGACCCTGCTATAGAATCTGTCTCTTCTTTCCTGTCTCTATCCTTTAGGTACTGCCAAGCTGCTCACAGGTCACCCCGCAGCCTTCTCTTCTCCATCTGCTCAGCCCCAGCTCTCAGCCCATCCTCATAGGAGAAATGTTCCATTCTGTGCATAACTCCGTTACATTTACCTGCTTGAAAGTGCCTCAAGACACCAAAGCCTTTATCTGTGCATTCCATTCATCTAAGTATTCAAGAAGTGGACACTGCTGTATGAGAGCTTTTACAAATTTCACATTACAAAACGTGAACCTTATAAAACTGGCATTAATTGTCTGTTACTGAGCAGGATGACAACGCTTCACTTTGCCTTCCCAGCACTCACTTGGTCAAGCACAGTTAGGTGGAAGCTGCAGAGCAGATAGTGAGTGAAGAGGCTTTCCAGTATCTTCCCAGAACGTGCTGATGGATAAGAGCAGGGAGGATGGAGAATGGAGCACAGAGAGGAGAGGCAGGGAGATATTTTGATATATTTTTCTCCCTTCTTCGTGGCCGCTTTGGTTCCTCTGAGTGGATGAGCTCGGGCGCCGATGCTGGAGTGCAGAGCTGACAGCGTGTGTTACTGCAGGTTGTGTTGTGTTGCAGCAACTTCATCCAGTTGGCCGCTTTCTGCTTTGTTTTCTGTCGGAGGCATTTCGGTCTGCGGCAGCCTGGCCATCAGGACGGGGTCAGGACTGGGAAAAGCGGGGGGCAGGAGGAGCTGCTGCGCCCAGCTCTCAGCGCCCTCAACCCGAACTCATTCGCTCCTCACGTCCATGCAGCTCGGTGCTGTGCCGCAGCCCTCGGGATGCTCGCCCTAAGAAGCCCTGCAGGCGGTGCTGCAGCCTTCGTGGCCGCTCCGTGCGCCGTGCGCGCTGCTGGCTGCGCGCACCTCGCCTGGCCCAGATCCGTGTCCTCTGCGGGGATTTGTAAGAGCACAGCCAGTGGAAGGGAGGTGGGGGCAGGGGCAGGGAAACAGCAATTTAGATAATGCTCTGTTTATCTCACAGCTGTATCCCCGAAGGCTTTCCTTGAACCTCGGCAGCCTTTGGCAGCCCTTTCCCAGCTGTTTTCTGGATGTCCTGAAAGCCTGCAGTCATGGAACTCTGCATTAAATGCAGTGTATTTCCTTACAGCAATGGAAAGAATGGTTTTGGTTTTCTTTTTCCATCTCTGAAAAGTTTGGTAACTTAAATATGAATAGTTTTGTGCTTTCGGGAGTCTTAAGGTGGCATGTCAAAACCCAGGCAGGTGCTGTGTGAGAGAATGTCTTTTCCATGGCAGCAAAGAGAACCATCCTTCTTTTTTTCCTGCCTGAAAGCACTCCTGTTTACACCACTTGGAAGAGAGCTGCACCACATTGTGAAATTGCTGGAAGTTGCCAGATGTTCTATTTTTGTTTCATACATGACAACAAATCTGCAGGGCCTATTCCTGATCAGTAAGTCAATAATAGATTAGAAATAAGATTGCAACATGTTTTGATTAATGGTGTTGATTTTAGTGCTTTAGGTATCCATGAGAGATGTTCTTATTTCTCAAAGAGTTGAGTGTTGCACAATTCTGTAAACATTACCACACTTATTTGGTGATTTGGTCCTAAATTGCTGTTTGTATGGCGAGCGCTGTGTGTTTTGCACTGGCACTGTTTGTCCCTCCCCGGGATGTGCTTTTGGAGCAGCCCCACGGGTGCCAGCTCTGAGCCCTGAGGTGGGGCTGTGGCTGCAGGAGCTGTGCTGTGGGGTCAGTGCTGGGAAGTGCAGCAGAAACCACAGTGCTGGTAATTCCCGAGACTCCTATGTGTGCTCTGCGCAGGCCTGGCCAGGACTGGAGTGGCTGCCACCAGTGCTTTGTCTTCCCTACCAGTGAGTGCTAGGAGATGGCTGCTGCGGCCTCCAGCTGCTCCTCCCAGCAGGCTTCCCTGGGCAGGGGGCCTCTGTGTCCCCCAGGAGCTCAGTGCAGACCCCAAGCTGTTCTGGGAACCCCATCCTCCAACCTCTCCCCTTCTGTGCCCGAGCTCCCAACCTGCAGCAGCAATCTCAGAGCAGACCAGTAAGTGTTGCTGAAGTCCATTTCATTCCAAAAATGCTGCTTAGGTTGTGGAGTTGGTGTCTGTTTGCATCCCTGGTGCTGGATGTCAGCCTCATGAGTGGATCTGTCTGAATCTTGCTGCACTTGCTGAAACCTGCTGCACGTTGCTGCCCGCTCGGTGCACTTCACACCTCCCTGAGCATTTCCCTTTGGATGCTGTTCGCACCGTCCTTAGGACGAGCAAGCTTTTCGTTTAGAGCATTTTCTGCTGTGCTGTTTTTCAGCAGTTGGTGGCAGGAACTGATGCTTCAAAGGGTCTTTCCTGTATGCATTTCTTTACCAGCCCCTGGCACTGGGAAGCGCCCGTGTCTGCACAGCCTCCTGAGCGGTATTGAAGGAAAACTCCCAGGCAAGATGGGGCGAATTTTGTTTGCAGAGCAGTTTGAGCTGCACACTGCAAACAGACGCAGACCTCTGTTGTTAACACTCTGTTTCCTTTTTCCCTTGGTCAAAGCTGGGCAGAAGAAAGAAGGCAGCTCTGCAAAGCTGATCACAGCCCCGGCACCTCTGCATTGCCGAGGGCACATCTTGCCACTGTGGAGAAACTGCTGCTGGTGTCACTGCACCTGGAGGAGTGTAACCCTTCAGTGCTGGGCTGGGGAGATCCACATCCTTCCTCCTTCTCCTCCTCCTCCTCCACAACACAGAGCAATGCTGGGGCTGTGCAGCACCCAGAGAGCCCCGCTGCCCCCAGAAGGGCTGTTGCACACTGCTGAGTGCCCTCTGGAGGGAGAGAGGCTCTTGGTGTTCTATAGCTGCCAACTCTGTGGGGTGTGCATGGTTTCCCAGGCTTTGATAGCTTGTGGATCCGCCGTGGGGTACTTGTGCTTCAGTGTGTTTTGATTCTGAGTGGCTGTTTATTTATTTGTTTGTTTGTTTATTTAGATTATTCACAACTCCTTAGGCCTTAGGAGTCTGTGTATGGATGTGCAATCCCTTAGTAATGTGTCCCTGCAGACACTTGCTGTGTGCTTTTCCCATATCATTTTAAAGCAGAACGTGTTGTGGGACAGTCCCATCTCCTGACCCTTGTAAAATACAGTTTGTGAGCACATGTTTTCCAAGTGTTCTGCCTTAGGAATCCTGTTACTGTCTCATTAGATCTTTGTGTGTCCCACATCCATTGGGTGTTAGGGAGGCAGCTTCTCCAGGGCTCTGCGTTTGGCTGGGCTGGCGCTGAGAATTCCATGCACAAACCAGAAGGAGCAGGCAGGGCCCTGTTCCCCGTGGGCTGTGAGCCATTGGGTCACAGCACAGCTCAGCCCCCAGCAGTTCCTCACTGACCGTCTGTTTATCCCACCTCTTCCCTCGTCTCTCCCTGAAGCCTCCGAGTCCCCCAGTCGTGCTGCTGTGGGTCCCGTGGTGCTGGCGGCAACAGTGGCTGTGCCCATCTGCGTCCTGTCCCTCGTGGCAGTGCTGGCTGCCTGCAGCTGCCAGGGCCGGCGCTGCGCCCGCGGCAGGACGAAGCCGCCCAACGTGGAGGAGCCGCTCTCCGAATGCAACCTGGTCAGCGCGGGCAAGACGCTCAAGGACCTCATTTATGACATGACGACGTCTGGCTCCGGCTCTGGTATGTGGGTGTCCGTGTGAGCTGCGTCTCCAACCGGCCGGCATCTGTCCTGCTTCTGGACCACAGAATCACAGAATCATTGCAGGCTGCTCAGGGCAGTGTGGGCGCCCCATCCCTGCAGGTGCCCGAGGCCATAGATGGGGCCCTGGGCAGCCTGAGCTGCTGGGGGTTGGAACTAGATGATCTTTAAGGTCCCATTCAACCTAACCTCCCTCCAGTACTTGAAGGGAGCGTATAAACGGGAGGGGGAATGGCTGTTTATGGGGGTGGATAGTGATGGGACAAGGGGGAATGGTTTTAAACTGAGACAGGGGAGGTTTAGGTTGGATATTAGGAGGAAGTTTTTCACACACAGGGTGGTGAGGCACTGTTACAGGTTGCCCAAGGAGGCTGTGGATGCCCCATCCCTGCAGGCATTCAAGGCCAGGCTGGATGTGGCTCTGGGCAGCCTGGGCTGCTGGTTGGTGACCTGCACACAGCAGGGGTTGGAACTGGGTGAGCACTGTGGGCTTTTGCAACTCAGGCCATCCTGTGATTCTGTGATTCTATGATTCTGAGCCATTCTATGGTTTTGTGATTAAAGTTGGAAAAGATCACTAACATCATCTGGTTCCAATGCAAAACCACCCCTGCAGGTCTTTGGGGACATCAGAATCCCTGAACCATTTGGTTTGGAAGGGAGCTCTGGAGTTCCCCAGTGCAGGTTCCTGAAGCAGGTTCCAGGTGCTGGCAGTGCTTGTGCCGAGCACCCTGAGTGTGGGCACTGTGAGTCCCATGCTGAGCAAGGGCTGCATGTGAATGGAGGGCAGCAGGGCCTTGAGTGGGTGGTCTTGTCAGGTAGCCAAGCTCAATCCCCTGTTCTGGTACAGAAGTTAATGCATTGTGATTCAGATATTTGCTGCCAGTGCTAAAGGAGGCATTACTGCTGATGTGTTGTGGCTGGCCGCAGAGCTGGGTGAGTCGGAGAGGTGCTCCAGGATCTTCCTGAGGGCTCCAGGATACCATTACTGCACACACTTCTTTGGAGCAGAATCCCAACCTTTGTAATATTTTCTCCTTCTTATATCCTACCTGCTCTGCTGTTATTGAGAACGTGCTAAATCAGCTAATCGCAAATCTCCAAGTTCCAGATCATCACTTCGTGGCACATCTAGTCTGTGTGGCCCAATTTGCTGTAACTAGGATTTTTATTTATCTGAAAAAACACACATATTGTGCTTAATCTTATTAATAGGTGAAAAATATGTGAAGGGTGCTGAGTTTAGTTAACCTTATTTTCTATGCCCACCTGAGGCACGGCCCAATGGGAAACCAGGAGCACATGCAGAGCTCCATGTGCATGAAAATGACTCCCTGTTCAGAGGAGTACACAGCAGAGACAAGTGCAGGTCAGATGTTATTAATTCTGACGGCTTTTGCATTCTCAGCAGACACAGGCATAGGGGCAGAGCGTGGGTGTGTGTGCTCCAAGCGAGGAAAATGTTATTGCTGCTGGTATTTCATAGCCCTGGGGTATGGCCCATCTCTGAGAGGTGAATGTGACACAGGGCAGCCTGGGCTGAGCCCTCTGTGTGCGCTCTGTGCAGGGCAGGGCGGCGTGGGCTGCACTGGGTGCAGCGTGGCCTCAGCTGTCTGATGTCCAGCAGTGGGCGACGTGCTTCAGATGGAAAGTAAAATTGAAAACTTGATCTGGGGAAGGGTCGTTGTCTGCCAGCTCACTGGATGACCTCTGACTTCAGCCTTGGAAAACTGCTGGTGAAGTGTTTCACCGATGCTGTGCTTTCTTTTTGAACCAGGCTTACCTCTGCTCGTACAGAGAACCATTGCGAGGACCATCGTTCTGCAGGAGATCGTAGGGAAGGGGCGCTTCGGAGAAGTGTGGCGTGGGAAGTGGTGCGGGGAGGACGTGGCTGTGAAAATCTTCTCCTCGAGAGACGAGCGGTCCTGGTTCCGGGAGGCAGAGATTTATCAGACGGTTATGCTGAGACATGAGAACATCCTGGGCTTTATTGCTGCTGATAACAAGGGTACGGTGGCGTTTCTTCATTCCATTTCACAACTGAGGGCTGGCTGGGAAGCAGACCATCACTGCACATTGCCTGGGGTGGGCTCTGACTGCTCTGTGTGCTGGGGTGGGCGCTGGCCAAAGGGCAGGGAGGGCTCCTCCGCATGCCTTCTGTTAGGCAGCTGCATCTCCTTGCTTCTTCTCAACAGACAACGGGACCTGGACCCAGCTGTGGCTCGTCTCCGAGTACCACGAGCAGGGCTCCCTGTTTGACTACCTGAACAGGGGCACGGTGACGGCAGAGGGCATGGTGAGGCTGGCACTGTCCATCGCCAGCGGCCTGGCACACCTGCACATGGAGATCGTGGGCACGCAGGGTGAGCGCTCCTCCTCCCGATCCTCCGCCTTCACCTGCATTAGGGACTGCACTGCTGCTGGCAGAAATGCTTAGCTGTCAGCAGAGCATTCTACATGCTGTTGCAGTGCAAGAAATGCTCTTAGCATAAGTGTACATGATACAGTGCAAACAGAAGATAGGAAACAGTCAGCCCGACTGAGCTTGCGGTCCTCTCGGCTTTTAAAATGCAAATTTTCTGAGCTTCAGCACTGTTTTTTTGGGGAGACAGCTCAAACAGACCCTTCCTTGCCAGTCAGACATGAAGATCTGCTCTGCAGTCAGACAAAGCTCTCTGCTGTTATGTGATGGCTCAGCAGTGCTGGCTCACTCAGGCACTCCTGGCCTGCTCCAGTCATCATAAGTGGGTGTCTGTAGGAGCACCTGTTGGAGGGTGCACTGATGAGCAGTTCCCTACCACTTTGGAGTGGAGTTTTGCAGTTCTGTTCCTGAAATACAAACATTTGAACAAAAACACCTTCAAGGTCTTGTTGCTGTTTTTTAATTGGATAGCATTAAGCAGAGCTTTACTTGGAATGGAATCGACTGTCCTATCTTTTACAAGGAAGAGCACCAAAGCTGATTGCAGTCACTTTTCTTTTGCTTGCTCATTATGTTACAATTTTCTTTGTGGCCATCAGAACAGCCAGCACTCTCCTTCCCATGAACAGGCAAACCGGCGATCGCTCACAGGGACCTGAAGTCCAAGAACATCCTGGTGAAGAGGAACGAGAGCTGTGCCATTGCAGACCTGGGGCTGGCAGTGAAGCACGACTCCGTGCTCAACACCATCGACATCCCCCAGAACCCGCGGGTGGGGACAAGGAGGTATGGGTGCAGCAGGGTGGGACAGGGGGCAGCCAGCCCAGGGCAGGGGATGGGGGGCTGTGAGGGCCCCTCCAAGACAACCATCCTGCCGGGGTGTAATTCTGTGACCTGTGTCCCCTTTAAAGGTACATGGCTCCTGAGATACTGGATGATGCGATGAACACCAACATCTTTGAGTCCTTCAAGCGTGCGGACATCTACTCTCTTGGGCTGGTGTACTGGGAGATAGCACGGAGGTGTTGTGTTGGAGGTGAGCTGTCTGCCCTTGGCGTTTTGCAATCTGGACTGCTTTTATCCCAGATAAACACAGAGCAATTAAAGGAGCTGTGTCCCTGGCCCTGCACTCTCAATTATCTTGGCAGGATGTGAAGGTGGAAATAAATCTGTTGCTGAGCATTTTTTCTCCACCGGGAAATGAGGTGGCCACGAAAGTTGCTCTGTTCCTTCTCGTTGCCCATGAAAACATCAGCCATGCTTTTATCCTGGGGCAGCTGCTGCACATCTTGTGACGTGTCTGCTGCATCTCTCTAGGGATCACTGAGGAGTACCAGCTGCCTTACTACGATGTCGTGCCTTCTGATCCCTCGATAGAAGATATGAGAAGGGTGGTTTGTGAGCAGAAGCTCCGACCAAATATTCCAAACCAGTGGCAAAGCTGTGAGGTAAGAGCAGTTCTTTAGGAAACCTCTCTGGATGCAGACAGAGTTGCTCGGCGAGCCAGAGGGTGGTCGGTGTGGCTCTTAGTGAATGGCATGGCTGTTATGCTGCTGTTGAAGAGAGCTGTGTGTGATGTCCCAGTGTTCTCCCCTGTCCCCATGACACTTTGCAGGCACTGCGGGTGATGGGCCGCATCATGAGGGAGTGCTGGTACGCCAACGGTGCAGCACGGCTCACTGCTCTGCGCATCAAGAAGACCATCTCACAGCTCTGTGTGCAGGAAGACTCCAAAACCTAACGGCTCCAGCAGGAGGAGGGCACTGCGTTCTGCTGTTCATCTGTTGACATGTGATATTATTTTTCTTTTTGGTCTACCTCATGTGACGCAGGTCGGTATTTAAGTGCCCAGAACAGAGTGCTGCCATCTGGCTTCATAGCTGGCTACTGGAAGGGGCTCATTGTGACCTGTAGCTCTTGCTCTGTACAGCAAGCTGCTGGTTGGGCTGCCTGAGGAAGATGGGATGCTAGGTGAATAGCAGGAAGGAGCTTTAAACACGTCGGTGTAAATGTACCTTCTGCTATTGTGCTTTCTGTCCTTGTCAAAGCCAATGTACTGCCAAATCGCTGGGACTGCTTAAAGCACGTCTGCAAGAGAAAGCACAGTTTCGTCCTCAAACCCAGCAAAAGACCAAATTTCATCAAGCTTTTTGCTGCTTCGACGCAGGGATCTGAGAAGGGGCTGTCAGTAAAATGCATTTTTAAATACTGTGTTTGTCTTTACCTAAGCAAATAAGGTGAAAAAGGTTTCAAAGTGAGACAGGAGAGGTTTAGGTTGGATATTAGGAGGAAGTTTTTCACACAGAGGCTGGTGAGGCACTGGCACAGGTTGCCCAAGGAGGCTGTGGATGCCCCATCCCTGCAGGCATTCAAGGCCAGGCTGGATGTGGCTCTGGGCAGCCTGGACCTGCACACAGCAGGGGTTGGAACTGGATGAGCACTGTGCTCCTTTGCAACCCAGGCCATTCTGTGATTCTATGAAAATTCCACTGAGCATAAATATTGTGAACAAAAGCCTGTTTGTTGCTGTTGTTTGTTTTTGTTTTTGTTTTTTTTTTACTTTTATTCTTCTTGTCTCAGTTTCACACACAGTATTACAGTCAGGAGTTGAAGTTATTTTGTTCTTTTCATCTGAGCTGAGTGCATCGATCAAAGGCCAATTGATTTCTCTCTAGGAAGTATAGTGCAAGCAATAATATTCTGGTGAATACATAGGAATGGAATGGGAGAAATTCTACTGAAGCTGAGAATGTGTGCATTTTTAAGCAGCTTCTTAGAAGTCTCTAAGACTTCTGTCCCACTCCATGGCCATCTGTTTGAGTACAGTGTTCTCGTGCCTTTGCTTGCCAGCATTACACCTTGTGCAACAATCTTGCTTCTGTAGGTGTTTCTAAATCCAGGTGGTCAGAGAAGTTAAAGCCTGCGACGTCCCCAAGTAGTGAAGGTTTGCAGAAATCTGGAGTAGCACCACAGCTCTGTGCAAGTGAGATTTTGGCTAATTATGGTCCTTATGTTCAATATTTGTCATGGAACCTCTTGAGCAGGAGCTTCTCTGTGGAGGAATGGGCTGTGTGGACGAGTGGGATGATCAATATTATCAGTATTCCGTGTTTCCTTCAGACGCACAAATGGGGATTTTATGGGCTCTTATGGATGCTAATTGGCCCGTAAATAGGATGGAATGAAACGCGTCTCCTTGAATAACTTCTGTCTGCTTCTGCTTGTGTTGAGCAGTGCAAACCTTGCCTTGTTTTGCAGTCTGTTTGCTGAATGGTGAGAGTATTTCTATCAGATTGCCAGTAGAATTTGCCTAGCATGCTTTCTGAGACGTAATCAAAGTCATCAGATAGATTTTACTCTCATCTGCTTCTACTGCATGAACTATGCCAAGAGTTCAACAGATGGTACTTCCTAAGGTGCTGCAAGTGTGTAATCCCAATGGTGATACTCACATGAGCATCGAAGGATTTGTAGAGCTGAGGTTCAGAGTTTGCTCCTATTGAGAATAACCTGAAAAAAACCCTTTGTGCTGCAAAGGAAGCATGGAGGTGTTGGTTGCAGAGTGGGAAAAGGCCATCTGGTAACCACTGAGATCAGCTCCCTGAAACCGTAGAACAATTGATCTGAAACTGATAGCAGTGGGCTGAGAATCATTTCTCCTTACTGCTTTGCTTCCTTTGTGCCACCCTGCGAGGGCACTGCGAGGTTCCCACAAGGATCAGTCTGCTTTCCCTGCTTTTCCCTTAGCTCAGTGTTTTTTGCAGTGGGTTTTTTGCCTTTTGTTGAGAGGTGAATACACATCTTAACAAACTGCAGGTACAAATAAGGGAGCCAGGTGGCCGGTGTTGCTGTATGGGGCTTTAAAATGTTTGTAAGCTGTACCCTCTCTTTAAAAACACAACACAACATTTGTCTTGTCACCCTTTCCCTCCATGTAAACACCCTGTTTAATAACAGAGGTTATACTCAGTTACTTCTTTGCTCCTTAGGGAGCCATGGGCTTCTTAAGAGAGAGATGACAATCTCTGCTGCTAATCTGCACTTAAAGTGCAGACTCTTCAGCTCATGGGATGTTTCAGGCCTGGGGATGCTGGATGCTGCTCATCGCCCAGCCTTCCCAACCTATTTAAGCCATTATTCTCACCTGGGGGAATTACTTTACATTTTCTTAAGCTTACTAGTAGTAAAAACCTACAATGATGTGTGCAGAACATGAACTGAAAGGCAAAGTTAATTAACGAACGTTTAGCACCTCATTTATTTTATGTCTCCTTAAGTCTTCCCCCATTAAATACCCCATGAGAAACTCAAACTGCAATCTCTTTTGCACTTTGCTGCTCTTATGGTCGTTTGCACTCCACTGGACTCATTCCCTCAGGTAACCCCACAGCAAGTCCCATCACACACCACTTCTGTCTGTTGGAACTGGGGAGGCACCGCTCTGTGTGCCCAGAACCTTTTGTGGGCACACAGGGGAGGAAAGCAGCCAGAGGCACAGTGCGTTTCTGCAGGACATAAGACGTGCAATAATCTGTAACCAAAGGCTCCGAATGTATTTTTGGCATAAATAGACCGAATGTATTTTGAATGTAGCTATCACATTTGTGTCTAAATCTGCTGTGGTTCTTTCAGTCCCCAAAGAGAAATGCGTCGCGTTTTGTCAACCTCAAAAACCAGCTTGAGTTGTCTGTTCTATACAGAAGCATTCATACTTTATCTGGAAGTGCTGCAATACTTTAGAACTTAGCGATGAAATTCAATCTGCACCTTGTGAGATACCCAATCTTGTGTATGTTGCAGCAAGTTCTTAAAACTGTTGCTAAAGTTGCTGCTGGATGTAAATAATTAGTTGAGATGCTGTATTTTGTATGTGTATTTTACAGACCAATATACTCTCGGAAAGGTTGGGAAGATTTTAATAAACTGAGCACACTCTGCCGTTGTGTCGCCGTGATGTGCAGAGCTCTGTTTGTTGTCTGTGCTGGGAGGGCAGCGGGGAGGGCTGAGGCAGCCATAGGCAGCCCTGGGGCTGTGTGCCCAAAGGAGAGAAGGCTGAGGGCTCTGAGCAGCGCTGACCCACAGCTGAAGGGCAGGGGATGGGGCCGGGCTCTGTTGTGCAGTGCCTAGCACCAGGACAGGGGCACACCAGAGCCCAGGAAGGTCCATGAGGGAGAACTCCTGTGCTGTGCAGGTGGCAGAGCCCTGGCCAGAGAGTCATAACCTAGGACTTTAAGTTGGGCTGTGCTCAATTTAAAGATATGCTGGTGCAAAGTCCTGCACTACAAAGCCATGTTGAGATGCTCATGACTGTTGCAGAATGCTGTAGGCCTCTCTTGTTCTCTTGCAGTCAGCACCGTGTAACTGGCAGTTGCTTGTGAGTTCTGTCCTTCTGCAGGTGCTGCAGGGAGCTCAGGTAAGTGTGCTGCTGTGCTTTGGAAGCAGTCTGCCTCAGGGATGCTCTGGCTGTGGGCACAGTGCTGCTAGGAGGTGCATGCTTTGAGGTCGGCAGCAGCTGCACGGGGCTCACCAGCACTTGCTGCTCCCCTTGGAGAGCCCAACGCCTGCTGGCACATCAGTAGGATGCTGGGAGGTGGAGGTGCTCAGGAACACTCAGTGCTCTTTGGGTCCAGAGGAGCCCAGGCTGATGCTCTGTATGCTTGTGTCCAGGCCAGCCAACTGTGCTGCAGTCACCAATGCACACTGGTGCCAGCTCTGTGCTCCCCGGGTACAGGGCCATGTGCTGCTAAGAACGGATGTCTCCCTCCTTCCTTCTGCCTGGTAAGGAGTGTGGGCATGGCCATGGGTTTGGGAGGTGTGGGACCACGGTGGCACGTGGCACAGTCTGCTCCTGTGGGCATTCCCACCACTTCCCGAGCATTCCAGAGCTCAGTTAGTGCTGAGCCTGGCACTGGGCCATGCTGGGATGCTAACTGCTGTTCTTTTCCATTCAGCTCCCCTTGGAGATCTGCAGTTGGTGTTTCAGTCACAGCGATCTGAACGCAGAGCAGTGGTAAACCCAACATTGCCTGTGGTACGTAAAGGCTTTGATTTGTAATGGCAAGTGCTGTTGCAGCTTGAAGATGTCAATGGTGGTTCTGGGAGGCCTGGAGGGCAGTGTGCACACCTGTGTTATTGTGTGCACGGAGCATGCATGTAGGAGCATTGTGTGCCATAGTGCCTGCTGAGCTCCCACAGGCAGTAGCTGCAGTGCTGGGCTCACAGCCATGGGGTAGCATGGGTCTGCTTGCAAACAGCTGGGGTTGCTGGAAGCCGAAGCACCCTGTTTGGTTCTTTCCTGGGCCAGAACAGGCTGTGGGAATTCAGGATGTACGTGAGTGCAGGAGAACCACACGGACAGTCCATAAAGAAATTAAAGGGAGGAAAAATGCAAAACACCCAGACAACCAAAGGCCAAACCATCCTCTGTCAGTAGGCTGCAGCGTTTTCCTCTCTCATTGCGTCCCATTGCATCTTTGCTACTCAGTAGCAGAAATTGAAAGATACTGTTTCTTTTGTTGTTTGCTTGTTTTTGGTTTCTTTCCCCTTGAAATATCTTTGTAGCGTTTTCCTCTACAAACAGCCTTCCAAAACTTAGCAGGGGGCTTAAAGTGCGCTTGCAATCGTTTCATAAACCCATGTTCCAGAGACGTTCTGCCAGCGCAGTTCTTCTGCACTGCGCACCCTTAGCACAGAGCTCCTGCGGGATGGGGGCCCTGTGCCGGGCGGCACGGCTGGCAGCTCGAGGGAAGGAAGGAAGGCTGCAGCCTGCAGGAAAGCCTGCTCAAGCCGCTGAGCGCCGGCAGTGTCTGCTGCAGCTCCGGGTGCCTCCAGAGGTAGAGCAGCGCAGTCCTGTTCCGTAGCGCTGACAAACGTGCAGCAGCTCTCTTTGCTGTTCAGAAATTGGTTTCCAGTGGAGCAGGAAGTCACTGCAGGGTAACCGTAGGTGCGCTGACTTCTCGGGCCCTCTCGTGGACGAACAGATCGCTGCAGCTGCGGCTGCTCGGCGCTGCGTGGCAGGGAGCGGCGGTGCGGGCTGAGAAGGCTGCCGGGATCTGGGGAAGCTGCCGGGATGTCGGAAAGCAGCGCGGCAGGAGCCGCAGCTCCGGGCCCCGCCGGGGGCTCAGCGCCCCATGTCCTGCTCCTGGAACACGGCAGGGAGGGCTCCAGTGAAACCCACTCTCAGATACTGAAACCACTGGAACAGGTTGCCCAAGGAGGGATGGATGCCCCATCCCTGCAGGCATTCAAGGCCAGGCTGGATGTGGCTCTGGGCAGCCTGGGCTGCTGGTTGGCGACCTGCACACAGCAGGGGGTTGGAACTGATGAGCATTGTGGGCTTTTGCAACTCAGGCCATTCTGTGATTCTATGATACTGAACAGTGCACAGTGCAAAGCCATCGTGAAGTCCTGATGTGCTCAGATGTTTATTGCAGTGAGATACAGTCAGATGGAGCAAATCATGCAGATACTTCATGCACTTCTGGATTGCTGAAACTGCATCCATTGTGAATCACCTTTCTGATTTCATTGGGAAGTTCAGTGAGAGCTGGTGGAAACCTACTGGCTGTGCTCATGATCATCATCTTACACTTTGCAAATGTTCAAAAATTTCATGTCAAATCATGGCAGCTGAGGTGAGGAATGTAACACTTCTGGACAATTTCAACCCTCAGCATGGGGACTGTTGTTGAAGATATCTTGAAAATGAGCCCTGTTTTATGAAAATCTTTATTATTGGTTAGGAAGTGGAGAGGAACCCATGAGACAGCTCAGCAGAGCAGAGGCACAGGGCTGATGCATGTTTGGGTTTGCAGACCGTTGTTCTGAGTCATTGCACGGCTTGCCAGCTGCTTGTCAAGTGGAAAATCTGGTAGCACAAAGGATGAGTAGATAAACAAAATGGCTTTTGTGGCTTTTCTGTATGTATGTACAAGTGCAAAAATACAAAGCCTTCTAAAAATACCGAGAGGCTCTTTGGAATGGTGCGGCACAGGGACGTGCTCTGGGCGGCGATGCGATGCTGCCTGTCCTGTCTGTCCTGGTCCCCAGCACGGTGTGACCACAGTGGGCTGCCCTGTGTGCTCTGCCCTGGGCCACCGGGTGCCATGTTGGGCCTGGCCATGCTGTGATGGCCATGTGGGCATGTGTGCGTGTCCGTGTCCCCATGGAGAGGGCGATGGGGCCGGTGATGTGATTTCCACAGAGCCCTGATCTATTTAATTTCTCTTCTCAGCTTGTTTGCAGATGTGTCACTTGGTTTCAGGAACGTAGAAGAGGGTTGCCTGAGGAACTGAAATGCACTTTGTTTTCAGAGCTACTCGGTGTAGTGATGGTGGGCAGGAAAAGAGGAAGAGGCTTTGAGTCACCGCATCCCCGCATTACTCAGCCTGCTCTGGGCACTGCTATCATCTCTGAGGTACATCTCTGAAAAGAAGGAAGAGCTTTCCTCCCATCACACACTGCTTTCCTTCTCCTCTTTCCTTTCTCCCTTTCCTTCTTTGTACATACATATCAAACAAAGAAGTTTCCATGGCCATATTTTAAATTGGATATACTTAATAGTACTAATGGTAACTCAGCTGCTGGCTGAAAAAAGAAATGACATTCCTCAGGATCCCCAGTGAGATACAGACAGGCAATGACCTTCACAAGACGTCCAGTGTCAGGTGGGGGATAACCCCTGAGGCATTACAGATCATTCCTGTCAAGGCATTGGGATTTATACAAGGGAAAAATAAAAATCCCTTTGTTTACTGTTGTATCCCAAAGTTCTGTCTGCTCGTTGTAAAAAGTGGGATACACCGTTTATCTGCCTCCTGTATTACCTACATCAGCTGCAAAATCTGGGTTATATCCATCTTTTGATAGCCTGGATTTTTGGTGCCAGAAAACAAGCGCTGCAGTGTGCTGATAGCCTCAGCTCTGGGGGCTGACATGAAAGCCCCCCCCCCCAAGACCAGGATATGGGCACCACTGAGCTGCAGAAGCCAGGCATTTATTCCAGGAGGCCAAGGTGGGAGGTGGCTGCACACCTCATGGTCAGGAAACACCTTCAGTGCCCCACTGTCCTTCCCTGTCAGCTCAGGGCCATGAGCCGGGTCTGCTTGGCCTGCAGAACTGGGCTGCTTGGCTCCTTCTTTAAGTCATTTTTTACTTCCTTCCTAGCCCTGAATGGTTTTGAAGACTGCTATAGCAGTATAGCATTTTTTAATTTGCTATCCTTCTTAAGAAGTAATTTGCATCATAGAATGGCTTGAGTTGGCAGGGACCTCAAAGACCATCTAGTTCCAACCCCCTCGCCGTGGGCAGGGCTGCCAGACCATGGATCAGCCTGCCCAGAAACCCATCCAGCCAGAGATGGGGCATGAACAACCTTTATGGGCAGCAGTGCCAGTGCCTTAAAACCCTGAGTGAACAATTTCTTCGTAGCACCTGAAACCTCCACTCTTTCAGTTTAAATCCATCCTCCCTTGTCCTACCACTATGTAGCTGAGCAATCCCACCTCTCTCAACCTTTCATCACAGGAGAGGTGCTCCAGCCCTCTGATCGTCTTCGTGGCCCAGACATCGCTCCAGAAATTATTTGGAATTTGATGTGAAAGAAGAAGGTAAGATGAGGCAACACAGGATTAAAAAATAAAAAGAAACCTTAACCAAAAGGTGAGTCCAGGGAGAGTGAAATGTGCGTGCAGGCATTCTGGGGGTTGCCTGGCTGGCCATGGAGGAGGCCCCGGGGGGTGAAGCTGCCTGTGCCTGGTGCTGCACTGGGAGCAGCCAGCGTTGATCTCATGCTGTGACCCGTGTGTGCTGAGCTCTGGCAGTGCAGGGTGAGAGCCATGGCAGCTCCTCCCCGTGTGCTGACATGGCGAGGGGCTGCCAAACGAAGGGAGGAAAACTAGCGTGCTCTTGCAGAGATGTGATTTAAATCAGCTGTGCTAGAAGGAAAAGCAAAACAAAAAACACTGCCGAAAATCGCTGTGCTAGGAGATGGATTTTGCTTATCTCTTAGTCTGGATGGCCCATCCCACTGCACTCATGGTTTTACTTATCCGGTGTTTCTGCTCAGATCCTGGTTGGATTTACAGTGCTCCGCAGTCCAAAAATGGCCTTGTTTCCAGTATAAGAGCAGGCATGGGTTTCTTTAAATTATATGTATTTTAAGAACTCATACTGCTTATTTCACAGACCTTAAAAACCTCCCTGTTCTGTGTGTGTGAATGCTCTGAGGCACAACCAGACACCCAGCCGTGTCCAGAAGCACAGCAACCACGCAGTGCAGGAGATGCTGTGCCAGCCTGTGCTGCGCCTCTGCAGGAGGGAGAAAGCAAAGCAGCGCCAGTTCTGTCACAGTTACGGGTCCTCCCAGATGTGTTTTCAAAGAAAGGAGCCCCATGTGACTTCATTTGAAAGTGACCACACTGCACTGTGCCCAGGGCCCAGGCACTGTCCCAGCTGGCTGCAGGTGGCAGTGCTGCCGTGTGGGCACCTGTTGTGGCATCATCCTGAGGGCACATGGAGCAGGCATATCCCCATCACCCCGGCCCTCCTCACTGCACTCACACTGCCATTGCTCACAGCCTAATCTGCTGGGTGAGTCACTGTTCCACACCAGTGCTCAGCTAATGGTATTGCAGAGTGAGGGCAGAGCGCTGGTTTCAGCTCCTACTTTCAGGCCGTGGCCTTTAGTTTTTGCTTCCCTCCCTGTGGCTGGAAAATCATGCACTGATGCTGTTGTTCCAAAGAAAGCATTACTTTCCTGCCTCTGCCAAAAGGAAATCTGAGCAAAGCAAGGGAGGCCGAGCAAGTGAAAGAATGAACAGGCTGAGCTCGGGCAAGTGTCTAAAGCAAACAGTTCTTTAAGGACACGTTATTACAGCAAATGGGATCTGTGCAGTAAGAATGGTTGTTGTGTGCAGGGTCGGAAAAATTAAGCAGATTTCTGTAGCTGCCAAGCCTAGTTCTTAGCTCCCGCATGAGCACAAACACGGAGCAGCCCTGGTGAGCTGCAAGAAGAGATTTATGTAATGTGCACCTAAACCACAAGTCACATGGCCCGCTTTCCATTTTCATACTTTCTGATCGCTCAGAGAGGAGAAGTGTACCCAAACTGCCGCGCTTTGCCATGCTGCACTGAGCACTGCCCTTCAGCGCCATGTCCCTGCGGCGGCTCGCCCAGCACAGCCAGCGCGCAGGCAGCGGGGATCGGGGCGTGCAGATGGACAGCAGGCGGCTGCAGCAGCTGGTCAGCACGGTGGGGACGC
Organism: Lagopus leucura; assembly: GCF_019238085.1. Taxonomy (NCBI): domain Eukaryota; kingdom Metazoa; phylum Chordata; class Aves; order Galliformes; family Phasianidae; genus Lagopus; species Lagopus leucura. The sequence continues at coordinate 484,229 of NW_024962273.1, forward strand.
TACCGAGGAGCCGCAAGCAGGTAGGGCACCTCCAGCCTGCAGGGCACCGCGGGCGGAGAGTGAGTTTGGGTGGCGATGGGCTCCTTCCAGCAGCTGTTGTGTGGGAGCACTGCCAAGGGGAGGTGCGGGAGAGACTGCGGGACTGCCGGCGGTCAGCAGAGCTCCTGCAGCTGGGATCCTGCCCGGCTGCGGCTCTTTGTTCCAGGTGTGCTGCGAGGCACAGGGGAGCATCCTGCTGCCTGGTGTTCCCTTAAACTTGGGCGTGCTTCAGCACGGTGGTCAGGCTGGGCTTTGTTCTGCATCCTTGGCAGGAAGCATCTATCGTGGGTTGTTTCCTTCCAAACTTTGGGCTGTTTTATTACAACTATTGTAGCTACTTTGGCTGTCCCTGTCGCTGTGCTTTTTGTGCAATCAATCACAGAACCGCAGCATGGTTGGAAGGAACCCCTCAGCCCCAGCCCTGCCGTGGGCTGGCTGCCTCCCAGCTCAGGCTGCCCAGCACCCATCCATGGCCTGGGGCATCTCCAGGGACGGGGCACCTCAGCTCCGGGCAGTGCCACAGCCTCACTGCCCTCTGAGTAAGGAATTTCCTCCTCATATCTGACCTAAATCTCCTCTTCTAGTTCAAAAACACTTGTCCTGTCGCTATCTGCCCAGGTACAAAGTCAGTCTCCCTCCTGTTTATAAGCTCCCTTTTCATGCGGAAAAGCAAATTTCTGTTGTTTGCAACGGGAGGTGAACAAAACTGCCTGTTGCTGCTGCTGTAAATTGCCAGCTGAGCAATTGTAGCCCACCTTTTTGTCTTGTGTGAATAAGCCTGAATTGAAAGTGCTTGAAACGCATTATAATCTTGAAGTGTTATCAGAAAACTGGCACATAGTATCCAAGCACTGAAGGCTCTGCTTTGTGCAGCAACAGAAGCACATTCCTCCCATACAATCCTGGGGATGTAAAAGACAGCCAGAAGCAGACAAGCGTTGGGCACACTGCATTGATGCAGCCACCAGCAGCAGTGATAGAGCAGCACTTTGTGGTTCTGCTGCAGATAAATGAGCAATAATGGCCGTGATGTGTCTGTGGGTGTTAACAAAGAATTCCAAGTGTGTTACTGCATGGCACCCCTTGCTCCTCCCTGTTTCTCTCTCCAGTTGAACCAGGTTCATAAAATGGAGGTAGTGTTGGTGGTTGCACATTGGCCTGGATTTGCAGTATTGAAGCCTAGGACTTTTTAGTATATTGACTGTACAATTTAGTGGTAATGTAATTCCTTATTTTTGGCTCATGTTTATGGAAAGCGTGGATGTTTAAGAGCTGATCCTGGCTTTTCTCAGGCCTCTGTAGGCACAAGGCTGCCTTGCCCAAAGCAGGGATGCTGGGTGCTTGTTGCCATGGCCATGCGTCAGCTTGGAAACACTATTTGGCCATCACTAGTAGCTGCTGAGAGCTGCCTGCAGCTTTGTGGTGTGTGTATGTGTGTGTGTCTGTTTTCTGCCTTTTTTGATGGGTGTTGAAGTTATAAATACCTACAGATTTTTTAGGGGATAGGTGTGAAAGTAAGTTGAGGTCTCAGCATAACAAAAGTGTGATTTGGGTACAGTATAGGTGATACTTACAGTGTTAGTGTAAATCCCTGGCTTATACAGTTTTGCAGCCTCCTTGCCTTAGTGCTGAATGCAGATGTGCAGCAGGAGGTCCTCCTTTGATGCCCTACAGAACGCAGCATTCCTCTTTAGCAGCTGTGCCTTTTGTTCTCCTAGTTTCTGCCCTCCTGAGAAGCTGCACCTCCAGCAGTTTGTGTGAAGAGTTCCCTACTCCAGGCACTGTTCCCAGCAGATTTTTTTCTGGGGTTTCGTCACTATTTTTTCTCTTGCACTCACTGATATGAGCACAGCAGCCCTCAGATCCCTGTGCAGCCCCTCCTGCCTCAAACCCCTCCGGTGTATGTATGGGTTGTGTTCCCCAGCCACATCCTGCTGTGCTCACCTCTTCCTTGGGAGCGATGCTTGAGAGCTGACAGCCGGTTGGCAGAGGTCACATTGTCACCCCTGCACAAAATGTTATCAGCAGGTATCGGCTGGCGGTGACTCAGCTCCCCATTCTTAGCTCACTGCAGGCAGGCCGGGACAGCAGAAAGCTGTTGGGCAGTGATGCTTTCACATCGGGTTGGGACTGGCAGTGCAGCACAGTCCCCCGGGGAGAAACATCCCTTGATGTTTTCTGGGTGTCAACAACTGGATCAAGAGCTAAGAGCACCTATGATTTTGCTTTTTCTCTGTGGTGTTCCTATCTTGGTAGTGCTGAATATCGTGTTTAAAAGATTTGGAATAATGCTATATTTGAGGGACTGATTTCCAACCTAACAGCAGCACAGTGGCATTCCTCCAGCAGCAGGCCGCAGGGAGCCCTGAGGAGCTGTGACCCCACTGACCCTTTTCCTTTCCCCTTTCTGCTTGCAGCTCGCTCTGACCAGATCCAGCTCCCTGGGGGATTGCTCCCGGCCGCAGAGGTACAGTGATGCCCTGCCAGCTGTGCTCATGCAGTGCAGCCCTGGGTGGGATGGACTCATGGGGGAAGTAGGGGGAAGGGGCTCAGGAATGAGGTCATAGAAAGATAAGGTGTCCCAGTTGGAGGGGACCCACAAGGAGCAGCGAGCCCTGCACAGCCCCACTTGAACCCGAAGTCTGAGGTTGGTGTCCCAGCTCTCCCTGAGCTGCAGCAGCTCGGGGCTGTGCCTGCTATCCTGGGAGCTGTGCTGTGCCCACCGCCCTCTGCAGCACAGCCTTTCCCCGCTGTACAACCTGGGTAATCCTGAGTGCTTTTCTTGCAGACACTTCATTTCTATATTCAAAGAAGATAAGGAGACATTTGGCTTTGAAATCCAGGTGAGACTTACGTGACAAATTGATTCATTTAAAGATAAAATACTGTGTGAAATCTTAAGCATCACATCCTCCAAACTAGATTAACATGGGATGGGGTAGAGAAAGACACCTGTGAATCCTTTGTGAAACCGGAGTGCTTAAGAAGCACCACAGAAATGGGATGTGCTTCTGAGGAGTTCTCATAGGTCACAGGTGAGAGCCTGGTCCATGGCAAGTTGGAGTGCTGACCATAGGAGACAGCTCAGATACAAAGCAGACAATGGGAACGCCTTCTTTCCTCCTTAGGCAATCACGTTTTCAGAGAATGCCACATGGAAATATTTTTATATAAAAGAGAGAGATCAAAATCCTCTCCTTTTCCTAGAAATCCCTTGTGCCTGCTGTATGAAATGACCTGGCACTGCCATGCACAGAGGGACGTGCTAGCTTTGGTGAAAGGAGTGCTATGGGAAAGCCCAACTTGTTCAGAGTTGATTCTGTGACTAATGGTTGTGTAAGTGCTCGGCTCAGGAACACTTTCAGAGAGCTTTCAGAAGGGAAAATAATTGAGTCCATTATCGGGCTTTTGTACAAATTGCCGGGGCAGATTTTCATTATATGTGACATTCTGATTAAAAATAATTGTTCTTGGCGTGTTTCTTCCTGAACGTACATTCAGTGTGAGCATTTCACTAGAAAGTCCAGGCTGTGAAATGACAGCATCAGTTTGGTACCAAGCATAAGGCATTATTTAGAAGTTGCAGTTTCATTATTGCTACAATTTGATCGTAGGCAAACCAGAATAAGAGGATGTGAAATTCTGGGTCTGCCATCTGCAAGGAGCTCCTCAGAGCTACAGCCATGGTGGAACACGGGGTCTCTTGTGTGCTGCTTGTGCTGGTACTTCCCACTTATTAAGTGGATTCTGGTGGTGACATGGACTCGGTGTGCCTCTGTCTGTGCCCAGATTTTGCACATCAGCTGCTTCGAGTCACATCTTTCCCAGCACTGTGGCCACCTAAAGCCCAGTTATCCACCCAAAGTGATGGCCCGGCTTCTTCTGCGGTCTGTGAAGAGAGGAAGGTGTGTGGTGAGGGAATCCCATCCTCCTGGTCAAAAATGGGGCTCTTAGGGCCACCAGTCACTCACTGGGGACATCTGCCCCTCTGGGTGGCTCTGGCGGGGATGCTGAGCTGGTGGACAGACGTCTAGCTAGGCATGGTGAATCTCATCCTGCTTCTCTGGGACATTCAACGAGGTCCAAACAGAAGGACAGGCATGTCCTACTGCCTCAGTTATGCAGATTCCTTCAGAATCCTCAGCGCAGAATCACAGAATGGCCTGGGTTGGAAGGGACCTCAAGGATCATGAAGCTCCAACCCCCCCACTACAGGCAGGGCCACCAGCCTCCACATTTCATAGACCAGGCTGCCCAGGGCCCCATCCAACCTGGTCTTGAACACCTCCAGGGACAGGGCATCACATAATTTGGTGTTCTTAGTTTAGCTGAAAGTTTTGCTGATGGTTTTAAGGCTGAAATCGCCATACTGTTGTGATTTGCTCTAACAAACTCTGAACTCGTGATAGAATTCATCTCTGTTCAGTGTTGACTGAGGAATTTGGGAATCTATCATGATGTGTGTAAGGTAGGTTTGACTGTCGTAGGTTTTCAGGAACTTCAGTTTCAGTCTTAAACAGCCTCTTGGCAGAGGATGTGGCTGAATACTGATATTTGCATGCAACCCAAAATACATTTCCTGTCAACACAAGATGCTCTGGTTGTATCTCTCAGTTTAGCATTTTTCTAAATGAATGTCAGAGTTGATAACAGGACGATGGATTCTACCAAGAGTTACGATAATACAACCTGCTCAACACAGCCTCTCATTTTAAAAAAGAGTGTGAAATGAAAGTAGATCACATGACAGTATTTCAAATATTACTTGTAGTCATGTCTTCAATATCAGCAGCACTTTTCCTTTGCTATTTACAGACTATTAGATTTCCAAACCAAACCGATTACTCCTTGGAGGTATGCACTTGTGTCTGCAAAATTCAAGAGGAAAGTCCTGCCCATGTTTCTGGCCTTCAAATTGGTAATGACTTGCTTTTTTCCTATCTGCGGGTGGCCCTAGTTGCTTTTCTCCATGTTAGTTCTGTTTTAGAGAGTGTGGTAGGGATGTGTGTGCTGAAGATGCTCACTGTAGTTTCTGCTTATCTCTACAGGTGATATTCTTGCCAACGTCAACGGAGTGAACACCGATGGTTTTAGTCACAAGCAAATTGTAGACTTGATAAAGTCTTCAGGGAACTATTTAAGGTAAGCATCTGCCCTTCACAGTGCTTTGAGTTTGACGTGGTCCTGCTGGAAACCATGAAACCTTCTTGTGCTAAGCAGCAGTGCCATACTCACAGACACACAGCACTGTGATGTGCATCTCTTGCCCATGCTGTGACTTTGCTCATCCCACAGCAGCTGCTGAATCCATCCGTGGAGGGGAGTTGATGGCACACTAGGGCACCCTCCATCCCGTCTGCATCCCCTCCCTAAGGACCCCGTGGCCCCATGTGCTGCTGATGGGCACCACTCCCCCATGCTGGTACCCAAAGCCCCTCTTCTTTCCAGGCTGGAGACCGTCAATGGGGCCCTGTTCCTGAGGAAGATGGAGCTGGAGAACAAGCTGCAGCTGCTGAAGGTAACGTGGTGAACCAGTGTGCTGCTGTGAAGCGCAGAGTGCTGCCATGGGTCTGCTGTTTGTGGGGGCAGCCGTGGGGTGCAGTGGGGGCTGGGGAGCCGTGTGTCCCCAGTGCTGCTGCTGGCAGCCCTGCTGCCTCCCTGGTGGATGCTGTGGGGGCCGGGTGCCAGTGCTGTGTGTGGGGGTGATGTCAGCACCACCTCACTGAGCGCACTGCGGCATCGCTCCGGCTGCAGCATAAGCCTGCACATGAGGCTGCCGTGCCACAACCACGGGGCCCTGGCTCCCCATCACATCCCGAGGACCCGCGTGTCTCCAACTCTGGGGCTGCAAAGCATCTCTGTGAGCCCCTGGGCATTTTTTGAAAGCATCCAAGCTCTCGTCCTTCCAGGGGTGCTGAGCTTCTCCAGCTTTTTTGCTGCCTGATGCAGGGAAGAAATAATGCTGACTGCATGTCATAGGCTTGTTTTCCATTAGGTCAAATGATGAAAAAAATAATCAAAAAGTCATTTTGATAATTTTGACCTCCTGTTAAGATAACTTTGGCCTCTTCTTAAACATCGTCAGAGTGAGAATTGATGAGTGCTGTAAGCGAACAGTAAGCTGGGCCAGCATTTGGGGAATGTCAAAGTGTGGCTTGTAGACACTTTGGAGTATTCTTTACCTGATGGAGAGTTTTTCCTGATGGCAGCACTGAGCCAAGGCCCTCCCTGCAGGAATGGAGTACTTCAAACTGGATACTGATCTGGCTAGAATAAACCTCATGATAAATGTTCAGGCTTGCCAGAACTTTGCAGCAGGGATGGGATTTGCCATCTGGGAACAACGCCTGTGTGAGCAGTGCTGTGGCTGCCCCTCCCCGTATGGTTCAGAGAACTCAGGAAGACAGAAGCTGCTGTGAAACACTCAGCTTTCAGATAGCAGTGGTTTCCCAAAAGTGCCAAGCCTCTGCAAGGAGAGCTTTCACTGTTGTGTGAAGTCAGGTGTGAGCCTGGCCCTGTGTGTCTGCACTCCTACCTGATGCATGGCACAGGGCTGTGCCCAGCATCAGTGCCGTGTCACCATGCCATGCCACAGAGCACAGAGCTTTGCCTGGGCACTTTGCATGGATAGCCATGTAACTTGCCAGACTGCCCTGTTGTGTGCTCATGCAGGTTGCCAAGGAAGTGTGCGGTGTTTTCCTGTGGACCCAGCCGGCACTCACTTGGCAGCTTCTTAACCAGTGCAGCAGTTGGTTGTTAGATCAGTGGCTGACCTGCAACAGAGGAAATAACATAATGCTGCTCGCTGGTAGGGTGGGATGTCAGCACGTCAGCAGTGGCTCAGTGAAAGGCCATCTGAGTACAGCTGCCTGCATTCCAGATTTCAGCCTTCTGCTTTTGCACATTTCACGCAGACAGTGCCTCAGCCAAAGCACTTTGCTCAGGGAAGCTGGAGGAGGCTTGCTGAGCCCCAGGAATGCTGTGTTGTGCAGAAAGAGGGCACACCTCCGCATCCTGTAGGCAAAGAGTGCTCTCTGGGAACCTGCTTTATTTGAAGTGTTTTGTAACTTTGTGAAAGTGTGAATGACAGTCAGCTCTTTTAATCCTTCACAGCAAACTCTGCAGCAGAAGTGGGTGGAGTTGCGCTCCCTGCACTTACAGGAACAGCGTTTGCTGCATGGTGAGTCTCCGTTTCCGGGTGGGAAACCGCAGCGCTGCTGAGACCTCCAGGGGAAGCTGGGGCTGAGCAGCACCACATACTCCTCTAACCTGGTTTCCATCTGCTTTCTTTTTTTCTGTCTTAATGACCCCGGGGGAAGATTTTTATCAGTGTCTGAAGAATTTGGGCGCTGGGCTGATGTATGAGTTCTAGGAGAGGAGTTCATGTGGGTTGGAAAGCTTCTTTTCTGTTCTCTGTTTTCAATTGGACTTTGCTTCTGCATTCTGGGGCAAGGCAGCAGTAGAGAGTCCCGTATAGCTGGAAATGTGGGATGAGATATGATATGGGTAAGATATTGCCCAGCCCCACAGTGGGATGGAAGGGCAGGAGGCTGGGCCAGAACGAAGGCCCAGCTGGTGGCCCTGGCTGGGTGGAGAACAGGAGCGGGGCTGTCCGCCCTGCATAGATCTAGGCAGCTCTGCAGAGCTGTAGGCTACGTCTGCTTCCAGGAGCTCGCTGATGCTGTTGAATAACACTCCTTGACCTCTGCTTCCAGGAGAGGTGAATGACAACGCTCTGCTGGAGCTGGAAGAGGCCAACTTATCTGAGGACTGTATGCCAAGACCACTCTCTCCGACCAAGACCCGATTCTCCAGCGAGAGCAGCTCCCGGAGCCGCCTGAGCTCCATGACTCTGGACAGCGAGGACAGCTTCTACCAGAGCGGTGCCTTCGACGACTCTGCAGCAGAGAGCCTGAGCCGCCAGTCCAGCATGGACGACGACTGCTTCCTACCGAGGGATGGTGATGGCACGGCCGGGAGGTGCTCCCTGCGCAGGCACCGCAGCATCAGCCTGGCCAGCAGCGGCTCCATGTCCCCGCTGTGGGAGAGCGGCGGCAGCTCCAGCAGCTTCGGGACGCTCCCGAGGAAGAGCAGGAGATCGAGCGTTCGAAAGCAGCTCCTGAAATTCATTCCAGGTCTTCACCGGGCGCTGGAGGAGGAGGAAAGCCGGGTGTGACCCTGCGTTCCCCAGGGCCAGGAGGAGCAGCATGAGGCTGCGTTTGTTCCTTACCCACACGGCCTTACAGCAGGACTGATGGTATTTAAAATGCTCTGATTTATTAATTATTTTAATTTTTAATCGGAGTGAATCGTGGACTTCTTCATTAACAGAAAAAATGACTAGCTCCAAGACGTGAAGAACTGTGAGCGACTCCCTCAGCATATTTAGTGTTAATGACGGGTTTTAATCAAGTGCAAATTTTCTAACTATTTATTTTCTGTTACTGAAGTCAATCTTCAGAGATCTTCAATAAAGCGAGAGCTTCTACTAAGCTGGTGATTAGGAGCAGGGCAGAGCCCAGACCTCGTCCAGGGGTAGGTCCCAGAGGTGATGCTGGGATGGACAGTGCTGCTGCTCAGGGGCACTGCTCAGCTGAGCCTCCCTTACTGCAGGGGATGTGCAGCACCAATGTCCTGGGTCACGCAGCAGAGCCCTGTGCCCAGCCTGTGCTGCAGAACTGCACGCTGCTGATGGAGGAGAGCTGCTGTGCTGCTGGCTTGTGCAGGACGGAAGGCGTTGATGCTGATACACGAGGGATGTGCTGGGGTGGGGTGCGTGGCGGTGAGTGCAGGGCGAGTGCGATGGAGAGCAGCAGCAGTGCTGGGGGTCCCTTCCAACATAACCCATTCCGTGATTCGATCATCTGTGAGTTTGGGAGGGAGGAAAACAGGCTGGTGGCAATGCTGAGATACTGAAGGGAGAATCCCAGTGGAGTGCGGGCTATGGGAGTGTGGTGCTCTGTGACCCATGTTGTGATACAGCTTGGCAGTGTGGCAATTCGGGCCCTGCTGAAGCCATGGGACTTTTTTGTGCCATTCCTACCAGGCTTGCTAGAAGAGCATTTTCTGTGCCCAGTGACGGGTCATTTCTGTGCTAGATGTCATCACCATCGCCCCTTGAGGTTGCTGTGGTCAGATTGGCTAACTGGAATTTCAGCAGGTTGGAGAAAATGCTAATCAGCATGCCATGGTCTGACTGCACCATCCGGGCTCACTGAGCTCTTAGCTCTGCACGGTGCAGAGGCAGATGTTCACCATGAGGATGAGCGAGGATGGCTGTGCTGTGGTGCAACCAACCCCTGGACAGGGTTCCCCATGACTCTCCTCACTGAAGCTCCTTTTTAGACACAAAGGTTTCAACCCATGGTTTGTTGTCCTGAGGCGCAGCTTCCCTCTGCCAACAGAGGTGTTTGAAAGAATGAGGACAAGTAGAGGTCATTCCCAAGTGGACGCTGATGGCAGACACAGAACTGTTCGAGTGACAGCAGCCATGGGCACCATGGCCAGCCAATCCAGTTGATTTAATGCCCAGAAGAGATCCCACATTTGAAAAGGGGCATTACACTCAGTCATGCTTGTGCAGTGTAGAGAGGCAAATATTCCCATTTTGTACCCTCTGCCAAGTGACGTGCCTGATTTATTGGTGGAAAGACATCTCACTCGGCTAATTTGTTTGCTTATCCTTACTAAATGATGCCTGGGGAAGCCATACCTTCCAAGTACCTTCCAAGTCCATTTCAGTATCCAGATTAATCACCAGAAATACACAGATTGCAAATGGGCTAAGAGCCCTCTTTGGTGCATAATGTTATGAAGAAGCAGACTGGGAATTCCTCAGGTACCATCATTTTCACTTGTAAGTAAATATATGGTTTATTTTCAGGGCTTCCAGGAAAACAGGGGCATCTCTGCCCCCACGGCTCCCCAGAAACATGCTTTGCATTGCCATCACACGCTCCTTGGTGCAGGCTGCGGGCTCTGGGCAGGCAGTTGCATTGCTGCACATCCTGCTCCTCCTTTTGCATAAGAGGTGTTCAAAATGCGATGTGAGCTTTGCTCCTGGGGCTGCATCTTGGTGGGAATTAATGCAGGTTTGTGGTCACAAGCAGTAACTCTTGGTGTGGGAGGGTAACACACTGTGCTGGCTGATGTGTGCCTGCTGGTACTGTGGAGGGACCCAGCGTACCCGTACAGCCAACTGGCCTAAGAAAGCCTTAAAAAGACTGTTAGGGAGGCGATGCTGTTTCTGCAGTGGTGGGAGCGAGCTCTGGTTGCTACAGCACAGTGTGCGACCAAAGCGCGGTGTTCTGGCGGCCAGGAGCCGCACAGCGCATCAAAAACAGGATGTGGGCGATCACAGCTCTGCAGCGGGCTGGGGCCGGGGGGGAGGAGCACGGGCAAACTGCAGAGCCGAGGGAATGAGCGCTGTTCTGAGCCGCGCTGCTCCGCGCAAGCGGCAGCAGAAAGCGCTGAGGGCAGCCCGAGGTGTGCGAGGAGAATCACGGAACTGCAGACCATCTCGAGTTGGAAGGGACCCACAAGGAGTCCATCGAGTCCAACCCCTGGCCCCACATAGGACCACTGAAAACCGAAACCCTATGGCTGAGAGCGGCGTCCCAACGCTCCCTGAGCTCCGGCAGCGCTGGGCTGTGCTGCCCGCTGCCCTGAGGAGCTGTGCAGTGCCCACCGCCCTCTGGGGGAAAGCCATAGAACCACAGCCCGGTTGGCTCGGAAGGGACCCCAGAGCCCCCCAGTCCCTCCCCTGCTGCGGGCTGGTTGTCGCCAGCAGCTCAGGGCCCAGGTGGGATGCCTGGCCTTGGGTGGGCTTTGTGCTTGGCTCTCTCGAGCTGTACTTTCTGTAGCTGATGTTTTTTGTTTCTTTTTCCCCCAAAGCCATGGGATGTGTTCTGGCTTCTGCAGGGATTATGATGGAAAACTATTCTGGCTTCAAATTTATCCTGCAACTGCTCTCCCCTTGCTGTCTGGAGACCTGACCCTGGAAGCCATGGGCTTACATGAGGTTTCTGCACCTTCCTGTCTCAGCCTCGGGTTTCTGCCTGCCCCTGGTTCCGTTCTGCTCGGAGGCAGCTCTCATTTCAGTGGCTGATCTCCACCTGCGTTTCAGGGTCAGCTGTGCTTCTTCTGCCTTCTGTGGGTGCTTCTGCCCAGGTGAGTTCTGCTTTCACCAAGTATTTCTGTTCTGTGCAGCTGCTTTAGAGGCTTCTGTGCAAAGCAATGGAGGCAGCCAGCTCTCGTGGTGCTGAGGGGGTTACAGAGTGCAGTTACCTGGGGTGCAAGTGGTGAGCACACCTTGCATATCCACAAAGCTAGGAATTGCCTTTGGTCAGTACTGTTCCATTCCAGCCACAATTCAGGTGAGACAGTCCTGGAACTTCGTGCCTGCCGCACAGCCCCATTACATCCACAGTTGTGCAGCTCTGTGCCTTTCAGACCAGGCAGCATTAAGTTGCAGAGGCAGTCAAGAAGTGCCCGATGGCCTTGGCTCACTGTTTCTGGAACAAGGGCAGGAGCAGCACTGCCTTGCCCTGGCCCAAGGCTGCAGCACCCGCTACAGCTGAGCTGTGTGACTGGAGCAGAAATGTGGAGGCAGGCGATGAGCTACGGAGAGCACAAGGAGCCGTGTGAGCACCTCATGGAATGGCTGCTTAGTATTGCTGAGATGGAGTTGTGGCTCTAATGAGGCTCTCCTATGTGCCTTCCTGCTGTCTTCACTCACAGTGCTACCTGCGAAATGTGAGGGGAGGGACTTCTGGAGTGGAAACGTCCTGCTTCAAAGGTCACTCGGGAAGTGGTTCAGAAGAGATTCGTGCAAGTAGTGCTATGACCACCAGGTGCTAATTGGGAATGGTGCCTCTGGGTGAGGACGGAGTGTGCCACCAATAGATGGCACCAAGCTGTGTCTCAGGGCTTCTACAGTGCCGTGTCCACCAGAGGGAAGCTGTGGGGACAGGACCCGGCCACCAAGGAGCAGCGTTCACCAAAGGGCCGTTTGGATTAGTTTGGGGCTATGCCAATAGCTCAGAAGAACAGAAATAACCTCTCAGCTCTGCAGCCTGTAACACACACCTCTTGATGGCACCCGCAGCAGTTTCCCACCATTTGCACCCGTTTTTCTTGGACTCGTTTTTCCAACAAAAGATCAATGTTATGAATCAATCGCACCAACCCCACGTACAGCGCAATTGGAAGTCGTTGAGTTACAGATGCAAACTCACAGCTGAACTAAAACAGTTCACAGGGCTTTGGCTCTGCTTTTAATCGAGGTCTGACCTCAACAAGAGGATTTCCAAATCCCGGAGCCCAAAGATGTCAGAAATGTTGCATTGTACGAATACAAAAAAGTTGTTCAGAGCAGGAGATTACATCCTTACGTAAACCTGGCTCTGGTCGGCAGGGCAGGGTTCAGCTGTGGTCAGGAAAGGGCCGGCTGCAGCCCTCACACGCCGTCTGGCTGGAAGGTCTGGCTGGCAGCTCCTACACGCACATTTGTCTCACGCCTTCCCCTTCCATATTCCTCAGGGAGCATTTCTGCAATCCAAAGGCGCCTTTCTACGGAGCGGCCGCTGAGCATCCCCTGGGATGTGATGTCAGGTCGGTGCCCTCGCTCCGTGCCGGTGGTACCAATGTGGCCCCGGCGCACCGGAGCTGCGCGGGGCAGAGCCGGAGCCGCGCTAAGCCGGTTATGGGGCTGCGACGGGGCGGTCACCCTCTGAGGATTACGGGGCGAGAACAGCCGGTGCTCCCGCTGCGGGGGAAGGCACAAAGGGCCATTGTGCGGGAAGACAAAATCTCTGTGTGTGACCGCGGCTGACACGTTAGAGCCCCGCTCTGCGCGCCAGCACAAAAGCCGCCTTGCTTCATATTGTTTGTTTATGTAAATGGCAGTGGGCATTTAACCGTGCGGCCGGGGCAGCCCGCGTGGTGGCTGAGACGCCGATTGGACCCCGCGGTGCCACGGCCAAACCCCGCGCTGTCACCGCCGGGGCTGAGCAGGGCCGGCTGCCCGCACACGCGGCCCGGCGCCGGGCGCTCAGCATGAGCGACAACGTGTCCTCGGTGCCCGGCCTGCCAGCGTGCAACGGGACCGCGGCCCCCCAGGAGGGCCTGCCGCTGGCTGACGGCATCACCGATGGCATCACCGGAGCCGTGGGGACGGTGCCCTGCGTGGAGGAGGGTGCGCAGCTCGGCACTCTGCTGGCAAAAGGAAATGTGGAGGAAAGCGGGAACTCGTCGGCGGAGGATGTAGCACGTGGGGACTGTGATGGAGAGCAGCGATGCAGAGGTAATGTGCGGTGCTGCCTTTTTGTTTAGTATTTGGGCGGAAAAGATTGTTTGATGTGCAGCCTTACGAACAGCTGGATGTGTTATGTGTGCTGCTCAGAGCTCCTGAGCTGCAACTGTGGGTGTCAAGACTTGGAGTAATTGTTAGCGACAGATCTGAGCTGGTGGTTACAAAGGATGGATTGGAATGTATGTGACCAAAGAAAAGAGCAATTTCTTAGCTCTGCTCGAAAATTCTGCTGCCAATCTGCAACAATTAAAGCCTAATTATTGTCACTAACTGTTCCACGAGTCCAATTCTTGTCCTTTGTATTTCCCAAAGAAAAGCAAGAGGACAACATTGCGATGCTGCAGGAGGGAGCAGCTGAGCCCCAGGATACAACTGAGCCCCAGGACATGGGAGCCTGCAGGCAGGAGCTGGAGGAAGGTAATGCAGAATGCTGTGTGCGCAGAGTGCCGGAGCCTGAGCATGGCAGCAAGCAGCCTCCCAGGCAATGTTATGCAGAGTTTTATCACTTCCAAATTCAGCCAAAACCTCGCGTTGCATTGCAGAGGACAGAGATGCATTCCTGACCCTTTTCCTCCCTGATTTATGAGGGCTCCAGTGTAATGTCCCAGTGTTGAGCATTCATGTGGACGCTTCTGGGCTCCTCACGGGGACAGGCGGTGGCTGGGATGAGAGCTGCTGGCTCCAGGAATGGCTGCTGCTGTCCCACGTTGCTGCCCCCACCCGCGTGCCCAGCAGGCTGCCGTGAGCTGCTGGTTCCTATATGTCAGCTGCCGCATTGATACTGAGCTCCTCATCAGAGGGGAGCAAATGAGCAGCTTGGGGTGAGTGTCACAGAGCTGAGCCGTGTGAATGCAGATACAGGAGATACATGGCTGTGCCTCATGATCAGAAACTGGTGTACCTTTCCCTAAGAAAGCAAAAAATATATGAGCATTTGTCCTAAGCAAAATACGTCTGAATGGCTTTGAGATGAGTCAGGATGGAGGCTTTCCCTCTCCACACCAACATCCCCACTCCAGCTGTGCTGCTTTGCAAGTGCACAGTAAAATCTATTAAATGATCCTGCACGGCCCCCTCACCTCAGCCACGAGCACTTTATCTCCAAATTGCAGGCAGCTTTTTAGTACCTGACCAATTTAGTCTAATTACTACCCAGAACCCTGCAGGCAGACACTGAATAGAGTGTTTGTTGTGACATGGGAGCAGAGATGTGCCAAGCAGAACAATACCAAACGCTTCCCAAGTGGGGACGTGTGTTTGCCCACGTCCTGGGTGGGCAGAGGGTCTGAGCCCCAAGGGGTGCAGCTATGGCACTGTTGTGTGCTGGGCTGTGCCTGCAATGCGTGTGTGCACAGTGGGTGCAGCCTGGGGGTGTCACACCTCATCCTGGGGGTGTCACAACTCATCCTGGAGGTGTCACTCCTCATCCACCCGAGTGAGACGGGGCTCACCATGCTTCTCTGTGCCGCAGGGCAGCGGGCGCTGGGTACAGCAGGCACAGCGGGCAGTGCTGGTGGGGAGGATGCGGTGACCCCCACGGACAGCACCGAGCAGAGAGGGAAAGATGCTGAGGAGGAAGAAGAGGAGGAGGAAGAGGAGGAGGAGGAGGACACCGAGGAGGACGAGGTGCAGGTGATAGAGGTGCCGAAGGGGAGCGGCGCGGTCCCCCAGCAGCAGGAGGGCAGCATGGAGATGTCCCCCCCCCTGCAGCCCCACCTGCAATGCGCCGGCAGAGAGGGCTGGGGAGCAGCTGGGGCTGGGGAAGAAGAACGACATCTCCAGGCACAGCTACTCCCGGTACAACACCATCTCCTACAGGAAGATCAGGAAAGGAAACACCAAACAAAGAATCGATGAATTTGAGTCCATGATGCACTTATAAACCGAGGTGGGGAATCTCTTAATGTGCCTGAGAGCTCGTGCTGGTTCTGGTTTTGTTTGTGTCCAAAGACACGGCCTTCACACAGCACAGATCCACCCCTGCTTCCTTTTTGTATGTGATTTCCCAACTACTTTCCCCTTGACAGCAGGTGGGGCATCCATAGGACAGGGAACGATTGGTTTGCTGAAGGTGTAACGTCAATTCACTTCAAGTTCACCTGTTCCTTTTCTCTCCATTTTTCACACCCACACTCACATGGCAGCATGCCCTGAGCACACTGCAGTCCTCGTGCTGCTGGGGTGGTTGGGGCCACGTAGCCCAGCTTCAGTGAGCACAGCCCAACCCAGCCCCATGCAGCTCTGGGATCAGTCCAGTACAGCCTGCCAGCACCACAGCTGTGTTCTCCACATGCTGCCGTTTTGCATTGTGGCTGCATTTCTTAACGTTTCTTCTCAATTTTCAAACTAAGTTTAGATGCAAAATTTTATTTTATTTTATTTTGAGACAAAGCAGGTTTCAGGGGTAATATTTTTTTGCCACCTGAACACAGCCTTTTCCCTTTCTCCATTTTAAAGCTCTCTTGTATAACCACGGTGCTGTGGATGCATTCTCTTTCAAACTATTTTATGGAAAGCTTTGTCTTGAGTTGGGATCAAGCTTTGCAGACATCATCCCAGAAAGGACTGGGGATCTTTTAGGTAAGGAGAGGCGGTCTGAGCAGGGTTGGACCGTGACTCCCACCCCAGCACTCCCCTTCAGCCATCACTGCTTTTTTAATTCTCAGTTTTACATTATTTCCAGCAGCACTGAGTATTGCTTTGACTTTTTTTTTTGTTCCACAGAAAGGCAATTATTTATTGGCAACGTCAAAATAATAAATGGCAATTCTGTATTGTACAAACAAAACACAGTCCTCATTGTACCATTCAGAATTGTTTATTTGCTCTTTGGTTTGCAAAAACCTCAGAGGTTGGTTGTATGCCCCATAGTGCCGGTCTGTTCCCCGCTGCCTGGTGCTCCCCCGGCCCCGCTCAGCACTTCCCGGCAGGCTGCTGGCACCTGCCTGCTCCCCCTGCTCCTTCCCAGGCACCGGAGGGGCTGCACTGTGGGCAGCTCCAACCCCACTGCAGGTCTCCATTTATCACCTGCCTGTACCGTGTTGCAGTGCTTGGCTTGCATTCTCAGGGCTGTGCGCTGGGGAGGTGCTCTGTGGGAAGGCCCTGCAGAGGATCAGGACAGGCTGATCCATCATGAGCCATCAGTGTGCCCGGGTGGCCAAGAAGGCCAACAGCATCCTGGTCAGCAGTGGTGCTGCCAGCAGAGCAGGAGGTGATTGTCCCTCTGTACTGAGCTCTGGTGAGGCTGCACCTCAGTGCTGTGTTCAGTTTTGGGCCCTTCTCTACCAGAAAGACACTGAGGTCCTGGAGTGCGCCCAGAGAAGGGCAATGGAGCTGTGCAGGCTCTGAGCACAGACCTATGGAGAGCACAGGCTGAGAGAGCTGGAATGGGTCAGCGTGGAGAAGGGAAGGCTCGGGGGAGCCCTTATAGCTCTCTACAGCTCCTGACAGGAGGTTGTGGTGAGGTGGGGGTCTGCCTCTGCTTCCAGGTAACAGCAATAGGCTGAGAGGTGATGGCCTCGCATTGTGCCAGGGGAGGGACAGGTTGGGTATTAGGAAACATTTCTTCTCCTGTGCCAGTCAAGCACCGGCACAGCTGCCCAGGGGGTGGTAGAGTCACCATCCCTGGGAGCATTCAAGGCCTGGGGAGATGTGGCTCTGAGGGATGTGGTCAGTGAGCATGGCGGGGGTGGGCCGAGGTTGGACGCGGCCATCCTAGAGGTCTCTTCCAACCTTAAGAGTCACCATGGTAATTCTATGACATTTAGGGCACACAGCACGGTGGGAACGGGAGGTAGCTCCAGGGGGTCAGGACTGGAGGCACAGCCTCTTTCTGAAACTAATTCCTCTCTGTTGTCACTGTGCTGGGTTAGGAGCTGTGTGGCTGTGCTGGGATCCATGCTCCCTGTGCGTCACCAGCAGTCCCTGAGGGTGTGCTGGGGTCTGAGTCAAAGACACCAGCAGCGCAGCGAGCACTGACACAGGCACAGGGGGATAAATGCAAAGGACAATGCTGCGGATGGGATGTGACTGTGACATGGGAACACGCTCTGACTGTTCAGTGACAAATGATTGAATGTCAGCAAACAGCATTTAATGAAATCCATGCTCCTGATACAACATGACTGCACAAACAACATCTGTGCAATTTTTCTGATAGTGACTGCAGGCAAGCAGCACCAAAGGGGGGAGATAAAATCAGGAAGACATATGGAGCAGGAGCCAATTGTGGAAATCTGTTAGGGCAGTCAATGGTTTGGCAGACGCAGGCTGTCAAGTGCTGTCAGCACTGATCCTCAATGTGAAGGGTAACATTACACTGTGCCTCTTGAACTCGGAGAAGTGTGAGCTGGTCTGCAGCAGCCTGTAAATGCTGCACAGCAATGTGCAGCTGCAGTGTCGAAGCCACCCCACAGTGCCCACAGCCACCCCACAGTGCCCTGCTGGCTGCACACAGAGCAGGGAGCCCAGGGGTACTCCTGTCAGCACGTGCTGCTTCTGGGATGTTAAAAAGGTCAGCTTATGAGAATACAGAGGATTTCAGAAAATATTTCTATTTAATAACACAGAAAACGATGTGGTTTTTTGCCTCACAGTTGAAAGAAAACCACATTTCCAATGTCCTTATGCCAGCTGTGCTACACAGGGTGCTCCAAGCTCTCTCTGTGCTGGTTCAGTTCTGGCTTGGAAAGGAACTCTCAGCTCTGTCGCTGCTGCTGGATGTCTTGCAGTGGCCCAGTGCTCCATCACGCCATGTGGTAACTGCCAAACCTCCACTGCTGGTAGCGGTTGGTGGCACTGCATGCACCCAGCCTCAGGGCCAGCAGCACTGGGTGCACGAGCAGGCAGGCAGGTGGATGCTGCTGCTGCACCACAAGGTGCTCAGCCTGTGGAGAGGGTGATCCTTTGGGTTCACATCTACACATCTTTCCCCCCATACCCTCATACCAGACAGGCTCTGTCCCAGGGCTGCTCCTATTGGGGTGTTCTGTGCCTGGCCTGCAGTGCTTTGCACACACATGTGGTGGGAAACAGTCCTGAAAGGACACGTGCATTTCTGCCTGGGCAAAAACTGGATTTTTTTTGTACGTGGTAAATGCAACTTACATCACCAACGTGACACAGTCACTGTGGCATCAGAAGGTAAAGCACTGCACATGCCATGCTGCCCCTCTCCCCATAATGCATGGAAGTATTACTGCTTTGGACAGAAGAGGAAAGGGATCTTTGCTATAGGATGAAGTGCTAAGTCACAGCTACTGTTCTTCTCTGCAAAATTAGGAGTATTACCAAGTTCCTCAGAGCAAAGCCCTGCAGAGGGCCAGCACAGGCATTGCAGTACAGGTCATAAAGTTAAGTTCCCATTTTCTTCCTCTTCAAAACACTTTTCTTTAAAAAAAGCCAGACTGTGAATGGAACACCAGTGGATACCAACACCAGTGTAAGTGCTACCCGTCACCTGGTGTGCTACCAGGGCTTGTGGCTGTCACCACACTGCAGACGGTGCAGCCCTGCTGCGCACAGCCCTGCCATGGCGCTTCCCTCCCACTCCAGACAGAGAGTGGCCAGGCTGTCAGGGCTGGGGGCTGTGGGGTGTTGGGACGCCACTCACCAGCTCAGGGCGTGCTGCCATGGAGCTGTGCCTCCAGGCCAGGTCGCTCTCCCAGCCCCCACAGGGCCGCAGTCCCAGCGCAGCACCCACAGGCACCACGCACAGCTCTCCGTGCCGCAGCAGCCGCAGCCATGTATAGTTGAAGTGCTGCGCCTGCAGGATGGGTGAGGGATGGGTGATGGGGACCCTCTGCCAGGACCCCGGGAGCCGCTCCCACAGGGGCAGAGGCACGCACAGCAATGGCACTGCCTGCTCCGTGCGGCACCTTACCTTGTTGTTAGCATCACAGGCCTGCAGAGCCAGAGAGGTGTTCTGTGCGGCAATGCAGCGCGCCGTGGCTACGTTCACAAGCTGGAAAACAGCACCAACATGCACACTGAGACATCAGCTGTCACAAAGAGCATAGGCCGTGCTCGTGCCAGCACTGATTAACACTGCACACTCAAAGGGGGGGAGCAGAGCCACCACACATCACGCTCCTTGGTGCGTGTGTCAGCGCACACTGGCTCTGCTACACATTTCTACAGCAGGAGAAACCTGAACCCAGCCCCTTCTGGAAGCACTCAAAGCAGGACAAGATGAGCTCTTTTCAGTGCACAGCATTGGGTCAGGTCGTTGAAAGCAGCTCCAAGCCCTGCCCATGACCTGTGGCTGAGAGCAGTGCACCACAGGGATGGCAGCAGCCACGGCTGCAGGTGCTGCCATCAAATCCCAGCCCCTGCAGGGCTGTGCACTCCTGTCTTTCTTTCCTTGCAAACACAGTTCCTTTCCCTCTTTCAGAATTGCTGAAGAATTTCCAAATTAATCCTGGGGAATAAACAGGTTGTTCAGAACACAGCTCCCAAGTAAATTTCGTTAGGGTTCAGCACAGCTGGAATTTGCAGAGCTAGCTGAAAAACAGATTTTCTGCCCTATTAAATTTTGAGAATGAAGATAAAAGGGCAATTCAGGTGGCCTGAACTGGGACAAAGCATGGCAGCACCATGGACATTTTCACAGGCACAGAACTGAGGAGGTTGTGGTTCCGTTGAAACAAAGGTCCCTGTGTACAGCCTCACTGCTCTGTGCTGGATTTGATGTGGGGTTTTATTATTGTAGTTGAAGCAGAACTCCTAAAAAAGTGAATGCTTTCCAGAAATTTGGAACATTTTTTCCGTGTTCTCAAGACTAGTGCTGCGAAGCCCAGCTTGCCGTGGAGCTCCTGGGCATGCACTCAGACACAAGGGGCAGGCGGGGAGCCCTCTGGGTTGCACTGCTGGTGTTGCTGTACCTCATCTTACAAAGCAGGCACTTTACTGATGTGACTGCAATCAGAAATAGACTGCGAGGAACTGAGCGCGTTGTCTTGGCAGAATTCCGGAGCAGAGCGGCGATGTGCTGCGCCCTGCTGGTGGGCACGGAATGAAATAGCACAGAACTGCACGGCTCTTCAACGCCCCTCAGAAATGCGACTTGGAGCTCTTCATAAAAATTCAGACTTGATGAAGTTTATAGAAACTTCATAAAAATACAGCGGAATCCTGACTGTCATGATGGATTAAAGAGCCTAAACCACCACCACATGCCAGGAAGCTGCTCAGAGCCAGGCACACCAAGATGATTCCGTGCCTCTAATCCAAGCCAGCGAGACGAGGTTTAAAGGAAGAGCACCACTGGGTACATACCAGCCCGCTGGCCTTCACCAGGGGAGCCGCCAGGTCTGGGTACACATTCTCCAGGTACCAGCGGAAGCTGCGGCACTGCAGCCTCTCCCGCAGCGCCTTTTGCTGGCTCAGGTCGCCCAGCTCCGCGCGCCGCGGCAGCAGGTGGTACGCATGGCCATAGAACAGCTCCTTGTAGTCGTCCAGCCACACCTCAGCCACACGCGCCAGGTTCCTCTCCACCGTTCTCACCCGATCCTTCGGGAACGAGTAAGGGTTGTCGTTCCTGAAGATGTGCCCGACTCTGGAGCACGGGACGATCTCAATTTCTCCTCCGCACATCCAGACCTGAGGAGCAGAGATGTTTGGGCAGGAACGCTGCGCTCCGGCTTTGTGCAAGGCAGGAGAGCAGTGGCAGGGCTGGTGGCTGTGCCTGCAGGAGTGTGCACAGCAGGCGTGCAGGACAGGCTGCCAGGAGCAACCTACCTTGAATGAAAGCTCCATGTTTTCACCTCCCCAGACATCCAGTCCTGAGTCATACGTCCCCAGCTCAAAGAAGTACTTCTTTTCAATGGAGAATAAGCCCCCTGCCATTACTGGGCACCTGCAACAGGTGGCAAGGTGCAAGTCAGGCGGTTAGAATGCACCCATCTCCTCCACCTTCATCAAGGGGTCACCCAGGAACAGGGCTGTGAGGTGCCTGGGATCGGTGTGTGGGTTTGCACTTACAGTGCAGACCCTGGGACCCATCCTTTTGGTGCCAACTGATAAAGGTAACATTAAAAACACAGCATTTGGTGGCTGGGGCTTTGCCATGGCTGGTGGGGTGATGCCCTGTGTCACACCACCAGCACAGAGCGAGCTGCTAGCTGCAAACAGGTGGGCTCCCAAAGCTCTCAGATTTGCTGTCCGTACCTTATTATATCAGTTTCCTTGAGTTTGTTTTTCTCAATGACTTCTAGCGGAATCTGCTTCCATCCAAAATTCATTGGCCAAGTAAAAATCCCACGCTGAAAGTTGTCCACAGTCATGTAGCTGAACAGGGCAGAGATGGAGATGACGAATTCTGAGTCACATTCCTGATTGAAATGTCACCCTTAATGAACAAAGAAGAACATCTGTACCTAATTAAAACAAGATTCTGACAAACTTCATCAGAAGCTCTCTTCATCTACAACAGCACAACCATTAAGGTTGGAGAAGACCTCTAGGATTCACCAGCCCACCCCACCATGCCCACATCCCTCAGTGCCACATCCCCATGGCTCTGGGACACCCCCTGGGATGGTGACCCCCCCTCCCTGGGCAGCTGTGCCACTGCCCATCCACTCCTCTTGAAAATAAATTGCTCCCAACACCCAGCCTGACCGTCCCTTGGTACAATGTGAGGCCATCACCTCTTATCCTGAAATTCATGAAAAGGCAAAGAGGTGTGTGCGATAAAGCAGTGGCAAGGACCGCTGCTGCTCATTTCTGGTGTAGCCCCCTGTGGAAGGCCGGGCAGAGGGTCATGGTGCACAGCTTCTCACTATTAGCACTCTGACAGACAGAGCGAGGGCTCTCCTCCCACGGCAGGATGGCCTGAGCCGTGTTACCTCATGTCCTTGTCGCTGATCACCTCGATGACAGGACAGGCCACCCTGGCACGGTGCAGGCGGACACGCTCCAGCAGTGGCTCCAGCCAGCCCACATTGCACTCCACATGTGAGTCCAGGAAGGTCAGCACGGTGCCTATGGGCAGGAGTTGTGGCACCGCTGGGTGCGTGCCAGCAGCCCTTGGCCATGCTGGGCCACATGGGGAGCCCTGGATGCCCTGGCTGTGTCTCACCTGTGGCCACCTGTGCGCCCGCCAGCCGGGCCCGAATGAGACCATGCCTTTCTCTGAGGTGCAGGACTTTCACCTTCGGGAACTGTGACATGTATGCATCCAGCTTCTCCTTGAGGTAGTCTGAGGGAGAAGGGCAGAGCGAGGCTGACAGACCCACCCTGCACCCATTTCCAGGTGTGAGAAGTGATGGGCAGAGTGCTCCTGGAAGCTCTCCAGGACACACGGGTGTCTGCAGGTCTGGGGCACAAGCTGGGGTGGTTCATTGCCCCAGCTGGGAATACAACCATTGGCAAAAGACTCCAAAATGTAGTTTTCATGGACACATAGAATCGTTTGAGTTGGAAGGGACCTTCAAAGGCCATCTGGTCCAACAATGAACAGGGACACTGAAAAGACATCATTGGGAGGGAGTAAACGGTATGAGCACATACTGTTGGTTGTTTAAAATGTTTCATGAGTCCCTTCTCTCTCACCTGTGCTGCTTTGCTCACTGTAGGTGGTTGGGGAGGGGTCTGTATCTGCAGCAGGGACACAGGTGTCTGGGCAGCACGCTCCCTGAAGGAGCACCACTTAGAGAATTGGATCAGTTTAACATTTTGAAGAGTCAAAGCCAACAGAGAGCCAAAGTACAGCAAAGCACAGGTTGGAACCATCTGCGTGTCTGTGCCACACATGTGGAGTCACTGTGTGTGCATTGTAATACATCAGGAGAAGAAAATGCAACTTCTTACTAGTATTCAAAGTGGGTAACAAAGAACAAACTGTATTCTGGCTCCAGCTGTGTCAGCTTAACCAAGGCAGAAGTGGCTTCACTCACCTTTAGTGCTGAAGTCGTCCACCAAGATGAGCTCCTGGAGCAGATGTGGGGGGGAGCGGCTGAGCACGCTGTGCACCGAGCGCAGCAGTGTGGACCACACCTCATCCACGAAGCACATGATGATGGTGGTGGTCGGCAGGTCGTTGTGAACCTGCTGCTCCAAGCACCTGCATGGAGGGCAGCGATGGGTTTGTCACTGCCGAAGGTAATTCACCACGTTCTGTGAGTTGGGGCTTCCTTTCTTCGCTCATTACACAGAACATACATACATAAACACATACATTTTATACATGTGCATGCATATTAATTCTATATAACTAATGTTAAGCACAAGTCAAATTCTTTTGAAACCGCACCCCTAGACAGGACTCTAAAGAAAAGCAGCCCGCAGCCTTGATGTTCTGCTGATGTCCCCTTGAAGTCAGGAAGGTGTATGCTCTGACACTGCTGGAGCTGCTTTGGAGATTGCTCCCTCAGGTCTCCTGCCCGTGGCCTGGCAGCAGCCTGGCACTGCCACCCCGACCCACATGGTGCTCAGCCCCACCACGCAGTGCCACACAGTGTGCAGCCTTTGTTTTGGCCAGGAAATCTGGGTTCCTACCTAATCCTGGGCAAATTGCTCTAGAGGGACTGCAGCAGCAGTGTGGGAGGAACCGGGGCACGTGGGGACCCGCCTCTGTTTGGCCAAGGCGTTGTTACCCGGATAGCCAGGCGTTATCCCGGATAGCCAACGGCTGTGACAGCAGCATTTCTGATCGACCAGAGGTGGGCAGTGCTCCTGCAGGTCTGTTCTGCACTGCAGCTCCCAGCACTTGGCCCTCAACTCCGGTTTTGCTGCAGGCAGTTCTTGCTCTGTGTGCAGGTGGCTTCTGTATGTGACACCTTCTGCTCACTGGGAAGCTGCCATGGCTGCCTCCCTCCTCCTCTGCCCTGTTCCTCCATGCAAGGACCTCCAGTGGCTCCCAGAGCAACATAGGAATGCATGTGCATTGATGGGGACAGGCCACAGCACAAACCCCATGTCACAGCTCTTGTGGCAGAGACAGGAGGGTCTGTGCACCAGAGTTCTCCCACCTGCCCAAAGTGCCATTTACAGAACCAGCAGCACATTTCATGGGGAGCTATAGAACCACAGAACCATTAAGGCTAGAAAGCCCTGTAGGATCCCCACCCACCCATGGCATGGGGGGCCTGCTGCCCACATCCCTCAGTGCCACATCCCCACAGCTCTGGGACACCCCCACAGATGGTGACCCCCCACTCCCTGGGTAGCTGTGCCACTGCCTGACTGCTCTTTGGGGAAGGAATGTTCCTAGTACCCAACACAACACTCCGTGGTGCAATGTGAGGCCATCACCTTTCATTATGAATTATCATTGCGAATTATTTGCTTTCCAATCACCATGCTGCCCACAGGTCCCAGGATCGCAGAGCTGAATCCCTGTGCTGGACAGCAGGACAGTAACAGTGGGAAAAGGAGCAATCCTGGGATGACCCCATCACTGTGTTGGCCACAGGCACATCCGTGTGCTGGCACACAGCAGGTGGCTTTGGCCAGATTGCCACCTACTCTCCAGGTGGGTGCCAGCCCCCGATCTCATGGGCAGGGAAGGCTACTCTACCCAGGCACACTGGCAGTGTGTGGAATCAAATGTATGAGCGCTGACACCAAATAGCACTGAATGGTGTAACACCTGATATGATACACCTGATATATGCTGAGCTGTGCCCTCACCTCTCTGGTCAGCAGGCATAGCCAGTCAAGCCACACTGGAAGTTCTCCCAGCCTCACCATTACCAGCATCACTCACCCAGCAGCGTGGCGAAGCAGGGCTTACCCAGCAGGCCTGGTGTCTGCTACGGCTCGGTCCACTGGGATCAAATCGCTGAGGAAGACATTAAAGTTTCCTTCCTTCCATCGACTTTTGGCTTCTTCTTGTTTGTCATCGGGGACTGTCACCGGATGCCCAAACTGCCCGGGTGCCTGAGGGTCTCTGGGTGCCAGCGTGACATCCATGGCCAGGACTCGGTGCGTGCCAATGCCTGCTGCCTCCTGCCCACCCAGCTCGGGGGCCACCCCTGGTCCCACCGCTGCTACCCTGGAGGTGCCATGGCCTGGGGTGTGAGGTGCTGCAGTGCTGCTGGAGGCGTGTGTGGTAGAGGTGCCATTGCTCCCCAGTACTTGGTGCGGTGCTTGGCTCCGGGTGAAGTGTCCCTCAGAGTCAAAGCCGAGGCTGGGGGCTGCAGGGTTGCTGACGTTGACCCCCTCTTTGCTAATAAGGACAAAGTGCTCAGGAGGAGACGCTGCATTCTCTCCCCCTCTGCTCTCCCCGTGCCGCGCTGCCCGGGCCGTCGGGGCGGCCCCCCCCGTGTGCGGGCCGCCGTGGGCACCGTGCGCGGGTCCCTCCGTCCCATTTCGCTTTGCAGGAAACGCGGCTTTGCGGGACGGAGCGCTACCTCCCGCCCTGCCCGGCGGCACCCGCGGTTCTCCGCCCCCGGGAACGGTCCGATCCGCCGCCGCGTCTTCCGCCCGTGCCGGGGCCGCGCTGACCGCCGGTGCCACGTTGTGCGGGACGGACACCGCCGCCACCGAGCCTCCTGGGCGCGCTCCTCCGCTCGGGGCTGCCGATTCCGGGGGGCTCCACTCCCCGCCCGGCCCCCGCTCCCCCGCTGCCGTCGTCGGCACGCTCCTCCCGTCCGCGCCCCCGCGAGACCCCGCGGCCGCCGCCAGCCGCGCCGCCGTGGCCTTGGGGAGGCTGTGGTCCCGGCGGCTGCCGCCCTCCGACTCCGGGGCGGCTCTCCAGGGCCGCTCCCGCTCCCGCCGTCCCCGTCCCGCCGCAGCCCGCGCGCCGTTGTCGCCGAAGGAGAGCCGGAGCGCGGCCATGTCAAAGAGCAGCCAGATAACAGAGGCCACGAAGACGAACGCCAGCGCCCGGCCGCTGCCGCGGAACAGCCTCCGCAGCCCGTTCATCCTCCCCGCGAGCCACCCAGGCGAGTCCGGGCCGCCTTGCCTGGGGGTGGGCGGCTCGGTCCCCTTCCCTGCCCGGCTCAGCGCAGCGCGGGGGGAGCCTCAGCCGCAGCCCCGGCCGCCCGCCGTTCCCTGCCTGCGTGGCAGCCCCCCCCCAACACCCGCCGGCCCCTGGGCCCGTAGCATCGCGCTCCGCTCGCCCATCCGCCGTGGGCAGCCCGAAGGAAAAGGAGCGGGGAGGTGGCGGGGCGAGGTTCCCCTTCTCCTCTCCCCACCCCGCCCAGCCCCGCGCTGTAACCCAACACCTCCGCACAGAAGGAAACTATTGCCTCTCATTATCCGGCCAACTCTGCCCGGCTCTTACCTTCCGCGCCGTCCCAGCTCCTGACTGCGTTCGCAGAACTTTATCAGGACGTGTCGCTACGCTTCGTGCCGCCGCAACGCTCCCTCGCTGCTTTAGCAGCGCGCTACCTCGTTAACTCCTCATTAACTCCGCGGCCAAGAGCGCATGTGCTCGGCACTACCCGCGGGCAAGCGCAGGGCACCGCTCGGACTGCCGCCGGCTCATTTACTCGACGGCACGGACGGGGCGCAGAACGCCGTGCCGGTGACTGCGGGCAGCGGGGCGGAAAGGCGGTGACGTGGCGCGGCCCGGTGGGGCTCCGAGCGCTGCGCACCGGGAGCTGCGGCTGCTGCGGGAGCCGCGCTGCTCCCCACCTGCGCCCCTTACGGAGCGCGCAGAGCTTTGCGGGCTGGTGGAGGAACGCGGCCCCGCGTGGTGCGTGCCTATGAGCGGAAGCGCGGGTGCGGATTGAGAGGAAAAAGCTGGAGTCGGTAGTTTGCAGCTCTCGAAATCTGGCATCGATGACCTTAAAGCCAAAGCACCGCGTCCCACGTAACAAAATGACAGATCTTTGCAAGCCCGGGCTCCAGCCTACTGCAGTGCACATATGAATATTGAAAGATCAGTAAGCAAGTGGCAAAACGCTGCGTTCATAATTAAGAAAAAGTAGCAGGTTCTGAGCCCAGCCCCTGCTCGTGCTGCTGGCTATGGGCACACCTTCCTGGCAGAGATGGTCTTCCAGGGCTGTGTAGCTCCTCTCCCCTGCTGTGCGGGCAGCTCTGCACCTGCAGGATGTGTGTGTGTGCATGGTGTGCACTAAGGGACCCTCAGGAAGAGGGGGTGAGGGATAGGATTCAAAGGGATGGTTAAAAGGGAAAAGATGATAGCTTGGAGTCAAGATTGAATGCAGAATAAATAATCCCTTCAACGTAAAAGAGAAAGTTTGAGATAAACCACAGGCAGTGGTTTCCTTCCCCACACTGGCATCAGTTCCTTGTTTTACTTTAACTCCTCAGTGCAGACCCTCAGAGCCACCCCACAGGGAGGACTTGGACCTCCGAGCTGTGCTCTGCTGAGGGAAGGGGCAGCCCTGCTCTCACCCTGCCCTCACCCTGCCCTCACCCTGCCCATGGCCTCAAGCAGGGAAGGTCCCTGCACTCCAGTGGCTCAGCTCCAGCCTGGGTCAGCACAGGGCTGCTGGGCTGCTTGTGCACGGCCACGGCTCGCTCCATCCTCCTTGGCAAGTGTAAGCATTCCAGATCCTGGAGCAGACTCCTGGCACAAGGCAGCTGCTTTTGCAGGGAGAAATTATCTAACTGAGGCTACTCTGCCATTACAGCAATCCAAAGCTCAGACTGAAAAGCACAGAAGCGAGATAACTTGTAGATGAGAACTCAGTATTCTTTTTTCTGGCACAGAAGTGTGCTGGAGGCGAGCAAACGTTATGATAATTCTGTATAGTAGTTTCCTATTGTATAAAAAATACTGTCCAAAGAGAAACTGGGGAGGAATGGTCCCATACTAAAGGCTGCCAGGCTTGGAAAACTGTCCTTCTGGTCTGGAGCATGAGAGACCCAGCAAAGTTGAAGACAGTACATAGGGCCACAGATGACAAAGTCGGGCACATGGGTTGGTCAGACCACACAGAATGCATGGGGCCTTTCCTGGAAATGGCAGAGAACAGCTGGGTTGTTCAGGAAGCCGCTGAGCTCTTCCTCTCATCCCAGTGCAGGATCTGCCATATCTCAATTACTTGATGTCTTAATTACTTCTCTTGCCATTGAGCACCAGAGTGCTTCCTGCATGGGCAGGTGGCACAGACACGGACACAGGCATTGCATTAAGAAAGCCGTGTTGGAAATCACATTTACAGAAGGCCTGCTCAGTGCACAAAGGGACAGCAGAGGAGAGATGTGCATGAGCAGGAATGCCAATGGGAGAAGGGAAGACTTCCCACGGAGGGATCCCACTCAGCAATGGCTCTGTGTGTTCTGCCACCACCTTTGCTGCACTTGTGGGTCACCTCCTCCCGGCCAGGCACCCAGCACCCAGCTGCCCAAGCACCCCAGCTCTTCCCATCCATGCTCCCAGTTATGAAATCATGATTTTGTTTCTGAGACACAACTGTGCCTACAGGTGATAATCGGCTGCTACAGTAACTTTATTTTTGAACGATTTGTTCGTTGAGATATTGAGTTCCATGAAGTATTAATTATATTCATTAAGAATGATATGACAATTCTCTCTATGTCTGTGCATCTTCTCCGAGGTCCTGCTGGGGTTTGAATCTGCTGATTAACTTTAATCGAATCTGACAGAGCAATACACATCTCAAAGACCTCGGGTTCCCAATCTGAGGAAGGAAATCCCCAGCTCAGTGCCCCACTGAAGGGAAAGCTGGATGTTCAGCCACTGCACCAGGCAGCAGAGAATCCATGCTGCTGTCAGAAGGACCCAGATGGAGGCTGTGCTCCAGCAACCCTTGGCCTTGCTCAGCGGGTGTTGTGCCCTGGGGACACAGAGGCAGGGGAAGCACGCTGTGCTGGGTTTGGCTTTGGGCTCCTTCCCCAGCGGAGCAGATTTATCAGGGCAGGCAGTTACTCATGGGGTGGGGGACAGAGCTGGGCTCCTCCTTCCTGTTGTGCTCTGCAAATAAATCTAATGCTGCTTGCCAGAGAGCCGTTCCTATGGGAGGAAGCACCTCTCTCCATCTGAGGTTAAGAATGAGCCCTGGGCAGAGCTGAGAGCTGCTCCTCGATGGGACTTGCCACCTTCTATGAATTAACTTCCTAAGTGTAATACAGTGTTGCCCTAATGAAGCAGGTATGCTCAGTGCCTCAACAAGCATGTCCTGCGTCATGCTGGCAAATCACTGAGTGCCTCAAAACTCGATCTCAGTCTCTGGTTATCAAATGAGTGTCAGAAAAGGCAGCTTTGTGCTGCTCTGTACCGACAGGCAGTCCATGGGTTCCGCTGGGCGCAGCCTTGTGGGGCAGCTCCTTTCTCTTAACACAGAAAGTCAGGCGACAAAGAATGAGGAAATGTTAAAGTTGGTGTATGCTGGTGGTCTGTGCAGATGCTGGGGGAATTGGTGGCTTTCCTGAACTCTCAGCTCACAGTAATTGCTCTGCAATCAGATGAGATGGAACTTTTTGCTTTGGAAGGAAAGTTTATGGTCTGGTTCTGTGGCGAAGCTGCCAAGCTCTCGATGTAGAAAACTGGCGAATATCAGACAGTTATGTGGTGTAGGCTGAAACGTTTGAACATGAAGAAATTGAACTTTGTGTTTCTATGTTTAAAGATCTTTTGGCCTGGGGTTGACCCTGCTGTTCTGGGGTGGGATTTTGGGCGCACGGTGCTGGGGAAGCTCTGTTCTCAGGTAGCTGTTTGCACAAGCCTTGTCTGAGGACAGCTTTTCCCCAAAGGGAGCCGGTTATGTAAGGAAAGATTAGAAAAGCCATTTATTTTCCTTTTTTTTTTTTGCATAAATAGTGACCCAGATTCCTGCATGCCCATGGATGGGAGCGCGTGCGCTGGGATTGGGAGTGGAAGCAGCAGCAGGGCCCACAATTTGCATAGAGGTCATGTTTGGCTAATGTGTGTCTTGTAGGAGCAGACAGCATGTAAAAGAGGACGGTTACAACCTGACCCAGCGGTGTTTTTAAATTTCAAATTATGCATAAAGTATGCATTAAATTAATTAGGGAATTCGTTAAGAAGAGATGAGTAAAGCAACTAGTTAGCAGCATGCAACGCTTAGTAATGCGAGCCATTTTCTATAATTGTTATATATAATTTGTCTCATAACATTATCCTTTGATAAATCATTGCAGCATAATATGATATATGTAGCTTATTAACAGTTTCATTAATTACTATTAGAGCAAAGACACTCTGAAGTCTGGCACACAAATGTTGAAGCAGATGGTTGAAATTAGTGGAATGGGATTGGATGCTGAACCCTTTTACCTAATTACGTTATTACATCAAAATAGTTCAAGTAAATTTGTCAAGTTGTCAGCAAAGTGCTGGGGATGTCTGGGGGTTTTGGGTCACATTCAGGAGGTGATGGCCTCACATTGCACCAGGGGAGGGTCAGGTGGGTATGAGGAGCAATTCCTTCTCCAAAGAGCAGTCAGGCAGTGGCACAGCTGCACAGGGAGTGGGGCTCACCATCCCTGGGGGTGTCCCAGAGCTGTGGGGATGTGGCACTGAGGGATGTGGGCAGTGGGCATCGTGGGGGGGTGGCTGAGTGGGGTTGGGCGTGGGGATCCTACAGGGCTTTCCAGCCTGAATGGTTCTGTGGTTCTGCATAGCAGAATACAAGACAAATTACTTTCAGAATTCTTAAAGGAGGAAATAAAAAATAATAAAAAAACAACAAAATTGCAGCAGTGTTTTTGCACGAGCAGGTTAATTTTTTGGGGGTTGTGAAAAATATTATGCATATTTTTTATATGCTGCATTTCCTGCAGGATGGATGGATGCTGTCCAATGAGGTGCTTTCTCCCAGGGCTCCTCTCCTCCCCACCCTTCCTTCCCAACACGACACCCACCCAGAACTCACTGTGCCCACCATGGCTGCAGCCATTTGCCATTTGCTCAGGGGCTGCCAGCTCTGCTGGACACTGCAACCCCACCACGAATGCATTTGCAGGTGAGCTCAGTCTTTCCTTCTGATCCTGATTAACTCAAGAAGGGATCCAGATTTTGGTAAATATATACTTCTGTATGTGCTCAGCTCACAGGGTGGGGTGTGCAAAGCTTGTGCAAAATAATTATTTAATATTTCAGGTACTGGAGTGCTTTCTGAAGTTATGCACTCCTTCCTCTGCCTCCTGCCTGAAAGGCTAAATCCCTAATAAAGATATCACAAGTGCTAGCTAATAGATGGTGAATTGCAGGTGTGCAATCACGGGTACCTTTGTTTGCCCATGGAAAGCTACATTAGCACCAACAACAGCACTCCTCTAATATTTGCATGAGCAGGGCCATGTGCACACGTTGGTGAATGGTAAACCTATGGGGCTGCTGGGAATGGAGGCAAATGTCACCCAGCCCCACCTGGGAGGGGTTTGCCCAACAAAACCAATGCCACATCCCAGCCCTGGGCATGGCCTGAGCAGAGGCCTGGCAGCTCTCCTGCCCGCTGCCTCCCGTGGGTGTTCCCTTCCACCCATTGGGTTCTTCCATCCCTCCGAGCAATGTTGGATACGTTGGCAGAGTTGGTTAAGTAACTTAAGAAGTGAGGTCTGCAAGGTTTTCTGCAGGTGGGAAAGAAAGGCCCCATTGTTCCCTGAATGCACGTAGCCCAGTGTCGAGTAAAATAACCTGGCAGAGTTTCTTCTCTTTACCAGCATAAAAACAGAGATAAGAGTCTCCCTTCTGCATCTCAGCTTACCCTTTCATCTCTGTTTGAGGGATTGTTGTGTTGTTTTGAGGCTAAAACTGCTGTTACACACTGAAGCAGCTCATTTCCTGCTCTAATTTCTGTACATCAAATTTTTAAGAAAAGAGGGGCACTTTCTTCAGCACACAAGTGTGTGTTTGGCTGAGGTGCTGATGCTGAGTGTGGCATAGGCAGCTCTCTGTTGGTACTTGAAGCAATCCATGTGCGCAGGGCTGCTTCCATCTGCTCATCACAAGCCACCTCTCTTCTGTCACAAAGCGAATACTTGGGGTTCTGTCATTTGTTTACCAGAAGTAATTGTGGAAAATTCTCTTGAAATGTTTTTCTTGCTGATCTTGACACTGGCGTAGATTGAAGCCAGCAAGGGTCATGGAGTCCCAAAGGGAGAGCTGGCCAACACGGGGCGGTCGCTGTGCGTGGCGTCCTGTCCTGAGGGTGAGTGAAGATGCTGTGGTAGTTGATGGCCATGAAAGGATGTGTCATGTGCAGATGGTCAGCATGACCACTTGAAGGCAGCCAGCCACTGTCAAACTGAGTGGTTCACATGCATGGTGTGTAAGAAAGTGAAAGTAATCAGTAATCTATTGAAAGCCAGGGAAAGTAACCAGTAGCATGTAGTGTACTCTTTAGACTCGCCAATCAAAATGAAATCCCCAATTTCAAAAGCCCAGAGGCTGTCTGGAAGTGTGTTCCTGATCTTGTTGCTGCTGTGCCCACAATAAAATCCGGCATCCCCACAACTTGTGGATGCCCATGGGAAAGGGTGGACACATCCAACCACCTCTGCTGGCCCCGCTTAGGAAGGAAGGAGCAGATGAGCAGCTGCAGGTATTTTAATGCCACTCTATCACAGTGATAGTGAACCGACATGGTCCTAACCACTGAGGTTGGCCAGAGCGAGATCTGCCATGGCTGTATGCTGAGGGGAACCAAAGCAGAGCCCTGCCAAGTGTATTTGACACAGACAAGGCTGTTGGCCCAGCAGATGCTTGAGCTCTGTCAGCACTGGGGAGGGCTGTCCGTGTGAGCCGGCGCTGCCTGCTGCATTACTGGGATGCCATCCTTGGAGAGCTGATGACAGCCTGACCTGAAGGGCTTAGGCTGAAGTTATGGTTCTCATGGGGTGACTTTGTGTCCCTACCTGGCTGGGAAGTCTGACTTTGTGTGGAGGAATCCGCTGCAATCCGCAGCCGCGCTCACTCAGCGCATCGCATGCAGAGGAGGTGCGTTTGCTGTTTGATCAGGAAGTTGGATGTTTCAGAACATAGCCGCAGGAAGGACAAATGTGTTGCCATTATGGGCGGCCTATTTCTCCTCCGGCCACAGGGTGGTGCTTTTGCCCTCCCTATAGCCCGTCGAGCAGTAAAAATAGCTCGGAAACTGTCGAAGAAAGTCCTTAATTTTAGAAGAATCACAGGGGATCAGAGCAGTTGTTCCTCTCCACTTACAGAAGCTCTTCCCGCACCGAGGCAGAGCTGGGAGTGAACGCACCCGTCCCCGGACTGCTCTGTACAAAGCTGTTACTCTCCTCTCCTCTCCTCTCCTCTCCTCTCCTCTCCTCTCCGAAGAATTATTCCCATCCCACAGAGCTCTGTCAATGTGAAATGAGCGGATGGCCCCCAGGACAGATTTTTAAAAATGCTTGGGCAGCATTTGGATACATGGGATCTGCTGCAAGGAACTGTCAGCAGGGCACAGAGACAACCCTGGAAACCCTGTTGGAGGGATCCCAAGGAGCAGCAGGTCATGCCAATGGGACGGAGGGTTGCTCAGCAGGAGGAGAGTGGCAGCAATGGGGCTCTGCATCAGATACCTTCAGATGCCCTCAGCCCTTGGGCAGCATCCTGTGTGGGCAGCTTTCTGTGAGACCTGAAAGCGACTGGATCTATCAACGGAGCTGTGAGTTGAAGACACTCCACTCCACGCTGCCAGGTGTGTTGTTCTTCCCAGATGTTGAATGGCAGCACTCAGCCCCTCTGCGCGATGTCCTGGCCCACAAACACACATCTGCTGATGGGAGCCCGTTGGGGCAGCACCAGGGGTGAAAGTGAGCATCCCAAGGGTGGCATTGAGGCTTTTGCTGAGTACTTGCATTTCAGCTCTGTTTTTAAACTAACAGGAAAGGAGAGGCAGGCTAAGAACATATGGCTTCGTGATATCTTTGGAGATGGTCATTTGTTCTATTTTCCACCTGAATAAATTTAAAGGCACAGCTGAAATTAAAATGTCAAATCTCCATTTGAAATGTAATCTACTGTCATATGGATGCTATCGAATCTGTTAATAATTAGAACCTGGCACCTCAGTTTAAGTGCAGCCACTAATTCAAAGTCGTGGTATTTAACTTACTTCCCAGCAACGCCGGAAACAAAGACACTGAATTGTTGACACCGGATCTATTATATTCATTTAAGAGATTTGTTTACCTTTTCCTTAATTAAAGTAAATGAGATTTAGGCACCTAGCTTACTCCTGTGCCTTTGGAAATATTTTCCTTCAAACAGTTATCTGCATCATAGAGGCTGCTGACACTGTGCTGGATTTTGAACTGGAAAGGAATGGAAGCAGTTGGGAGCCCTTTGCCTTCTTCCCCCCCCCCTCCCCGGCTCCTGCCCTCAGGAGGGGCTGCTCTGGGCACAGCTCAGCTCGTGGCACTGCCTCCTTCCAGGAGTACCAGAGGAGCATTTTAGGAAGCAGCCCCACCAGTAAGGTGCCCAGCAATGGGCAGCACAGATGTGAGAGATCTGTGAGCAGTTTCAACCACACAGGTGGGAGGCACACAGCAAAATGAAGCCCCATTATTCTGCAAAAGCCCATCCAAATCATCAAGTGTACAGTTTGCAGTAAATCCTAGCCCTGCTCAGAGCCTGGGATCAGCGATTATACAATCTCTGTGCTTTTTAAAGGAGCCGATGTGAGTCGGGCACTCCAAGTAAAGCCATGAGATGTACAATCCTTATCCCAGGGATACAGCTCTCCGTGGTGAGCTGGGGAAGGCAGGGCTCCTCGCAGGCACGGCTATGGGCATGAGCTGCAGGGAGCAGCATGAAGCACTGAATTTCTCGCAGCGCATCAGACGGAACGTGGGAGGGGAGAGTGGGAGTGTGTGCACTGAGTCACCGAACAGAGTTTCATGTGTTTGGGTATTTTTTTAATTATCCATGCTGGCAACTTCCAGGAAATCTCCCACCTTTGTACGACTCACAGTGCTGTTGGTAGCAGAGCAGTGCTGGCGTCAATGGGAGGTGAGGGCTCTCAGCAGAGCGCTGTTACAGTGGGGATGTGGCAGCCCACCCTCATGGCCCTGAGGGCTGATGCAGCTATGCTGGCATGGCTGGGAATCATCATAGAATGGCCTGGGTTGCAAAGGAGCACAGTGCTCATCCAGTTCCAACCCCCTGCTGTGTGCAGGTCACCAACCAGCAGCCCAGGCTGCCCAGAGCCACATCCAGCCTGGCCTTGAATGCCTGCAGGGATGGGGCATCCACAGCCTCCTTGGGCAGCCTGTGCCAGTGCCTCACCACCCTCTAGGGAAAAGTAGAGTTACCCTCACTGCCCCGTGCTTCTGCTTTCCTAAAACTTACCGTAAGAACTGCGAAACACAAATGTCTAATTTACTAATCACAGACATATTTTTCTATAAAGGCTGCTGCATTTAATGACAGCCTGCATTCACAGGTGGTTCTATGCTGCAATCACACACAGGACGTGAAATGAAGATTCTGGTTTCCATGCAGTAGAAGCATGGATGTTGGCACTGTTCTGTGCCTGAGAGAAAGCACTGCACATTATTGCCATCCCAGCTACAGGTGGGAAATCCCTGGTAAGGTCCTCAATTACAGTGTGATGGAGCTAACGAGGGGGCCCGTTCAGCACAGCTGCCTTTGAGGTGGCAGAAGCATTCAGAATCACAGAACCACTGAAGTTGGAAAAGCCTTAGGATCCCTAAGCCCAACTCCATCCTCAGTGCCACATTCCCATGGCTCTGGGAAACCCTTCAGGACAGTGACTCTCCTCCTGGAGGTTGAACGGTTGGACTGTACGATCTTAGTTATCTTTTCCAACCTTAATGATTCCATGGTTCTATGAAATATTGGAGCTACGTTGCCTCTCAGTGAGGGCTCACTAAGGCACATGTGATTCATTTCAGAAATAGGAACGAGGATCCTACCTGGACCTTGGAGGCTGGGCTGCTGGCACAGAGAGGAGCACAGATGGTGGTGGCTGCAAACTCACCTTGGGCAGGCATTTGGGATGCCTGCAGCACAGCCTGGCTGGGAGAGGTGCACCAACATGTGAAACTGCAGGTGTTAGATCAGTATCATCATATAGTCTTTAAAGAAGTGCTTGGAGTGATCTTACCCAAACATTAGGTGTTGTGCCGTGCTCACGGCCTGTTTCAGAGGTCCCAGCTGGTCAGGCAGAGCAGAAGAGCTGGTTGTGCCCAGGTGTGCATGGCTGCTCCCAACCTTTGTTCCTGATTTCTTGGGCTGAGCTCCTTTTGAGACACACATGCTCAAGTGTTGCAGTGACCACAGGGCTGGAGCCACTGCCAGCAATGTGCCAGGGCACAGCAGCACCATGCACTGCCATCCCAGCAGCCTGCACAGAGGACTCCAGGCCTGGAACACAGTGCTGGCCTGGGCTTCAGCACACATGGTGAGGAGATGCACTGTTATGAGTCATTTGGAAATGTCATAAAAATAGGTTCTGCTTCTGTGTAAAGCAAATTGCAGGTACTAATTAGCACAGGTGCTTGTTGCAGCAAGACAATGAGAACACAGCCTGCAATACAGCCCCACAGACATGGGCCATGTAGCCAGGAAGCCCGGGGCAGCCGGAGGGTCCTCAGGTACAGACAGATGCTTTTTGAGGTGCACACGCAGCTGAGCAGGCATTCATTTTTATTTCTATTCCAAAGGCATTAAATTAATTTTAGAAACGGCACTATAACTATTTTCCTGCCTCAAGGACCATTTGTTTTAAAATCATTAAAGATTTTTATATGACACCACACTGACATTTGGTGTGAATAAATTAAGGGAATTGGTATCAAATCTCATCCTTTTTCCACAGACCGCCAGCACACACATGTGCACATAGGGTGTTCTGCAAGGCCTTCTTGTGTGAATGCCTGTGTAGCAGCACAGCACGAGTGCAGATCATGGCACCAGGCACCACACAGCTCTGCTCCTTGATGGGAGAGCATCTTCGGTCCTTCCCAGAGAGTGCAGTGCCAGCAGAGAGCTTTGTCTGAAGGCAGCCAGGCACTGGAGCCCTGCCTCAGGTCACCAACTGCAGTCCATGTGTGCTGCTGCCATGGAAAAACCTGTCAGTGGTGAGGAGTAGCAAGAGCTGTCCCTCAGTCAGGTACCCTGCTGATTACAGGGTTGGCCTAATCATCTTCATTGGGAGCCAGTCCTGCAGTGATCAGAAGGGCAAATATAAGTTTGGTAGGACGAGAGGTGATGGCTTTATGTTGCACCAGGGGAGGGTCAGGGGGGGTATGAGGAATAATTCCTTCTTAAAGAGCAGCCAGGCAGTGGTTGGTACAGCTCTCCAAGGAGCAGGGGGGTCATCATCCCTAGGGGTGACCCAGAGCTGTGGGGATGTGAGCAGTGAGCTGGGCGTGGGGATCCCAGAGGCTTTTCTGCAACTTTATAGTTCTATGACTCTATGATTTCTAAGTTCAATGATTTAAACTTGATTTGTTTGCTCTTACTCACTTTTCTCTAGCTGGCAGCAGAGAACTGGTTTGGCTCTCTGTCTGCAGGAGGCACACTGTGCTGAGCAGCATCAAGATGGTGGTGGCTCTTTTCAGGGGCTCTGAGCAGCCATCTTTGCTCCCTGCAATATCCTTGTGTGATGCAATGGAGAGCACCTCAATGACAGCAGAGCAGCAAAGTCCCAGGCTGTATCAAGGGAGGATTTGCTCAAATATAACAGCTGTGTGTATAGAAATATAGGAAAAAAAAGCTGCTTACCTTCATAAGACCTCAGGTATACAGAAATCTCCAACAAGACACCCTCACCTCCACTGCCAACCTTTAAATGAGATCTGGGAAGGGGTGGATCCTGGCTCCAGCCCTTCCTGACACACAGGTACATTGCATGCACCTGAGCTCCTCTGGGTTGGCCCTGCCTTCCCACCAGGTGCTCAATCACTAATTCAGGTCGCGACACAGCATTTCTACTGCAACCTGGTTACTCAATGTCTTTTCACATCTGCTGCTAGGAGGTTGGGGTGCAGCTCCCAGGTGCAGGCTGGGTGGGAGCCAGGGGCTCTCTGACTGCTCTGCCAGGCTTTTGGTGGGTGCCACAGTGTTTTGTCAAAGCAATCTCCTACAGACTAGGGTTAGATCAAGTGGATTAGTTTAAATAGAGCGTTTATCCTTTCTAAATGTCAGGCTTTCCCAGGTGTAGGAGCTGTCTGGGCTGTGCTGGTAGGGTCCCACACCAACTGCTCTCACCAGCACCCCCAGGGGTGGGTTGGGCAGCCCCAGGCTCCCTGCCCTGCTCACTGGACACTGTGAGCAGCTGCACACACAGGTATCATCAGCTGAGCACAAACCAACACGCAGCAGGCAGGTGTGCTGCCAAACTTCACAGGCAAAAGCTTTAAAGCATCAGGAGCTTCAAACATTGGATGTAATGAAGTATTTGGTGCAAAATATTTGGTGCAGGAGGTACTTGCAACGTGTTGCTTGTGTCAATGCTGGTGGAAAGAGGTGTGCTCTGTTCCATCTGGGGAAAACAGGACTGCAGCACAGTGCAAGGGCCTGGGGAAGAAAGCACCCAGCAGGACAACAAGGGTAGCACTAAAAAGACATCTCTGTAGGTGAGTGGAGAGCAGGGCTCAGAGGCAGGGCATGGCGTGCAGGTATGGGGTGGGTGCAGGTACAGGTGTATGGGTGCAGGGTGCAGCTGTGCATACCCCTGCACAGAGCTGCCTCCCCACAGGTACCATGGCAGCAGCTCCCATGGTGTCGGTGAGCCAGCTGTGTGCCCAGCTGTGTCACCTGGCTGTATGACCTGATATGTGACCCGGTGAGGGCCGTCAGCTCCTCCGCCACCACCTGATACTTGTACAGCAAAGTGCTGTTAATAGCAATATAAATGCTTGGGTTGTCAGTCACTGCTCTTTCTTTGTAAATGTTACTCGTTTCATAAATAAATCAAAACCTGCAGACCCCAGGTTTTCAGAAACTTGAATGCTTTTGTTAAAATTGTATGAAGCAAATTCACAAACACATGATTTATATTATCTCGGCACGGCACGGGAGATGATAGAATATACTATTTAAATTAACTTCTCTCCCAACAAATGAAATCAATTCTGTTCTTCGGTTACTTTTCATCTGCCTTTTGTCTTGTTGCCGAATCTTTTCTATTTCTTTCACTCATTCATCTATTGTGCCCTTTCCTTGATCTGATAGCATTAAACATATAATTAAGTCATAAAGGAGGGAACTGATGAGTATAGCAGATGGTAATTGCTTCCTACATTTGAATGAAATGATATGCATTGCTACAATTTACAGCTCTCGCCTCATATTTTATTCAGGAACCTTTTATCTCTTTTCCTGCAGAATTATTCTGCAATAAATTTAGACATCTTATCAATAGCTTGTATGATAGCGGCAGAAACGGGGAAAAACCGAACTTTGTGCATCTTAATGCTTAAAATAATTTTTCACAATAATTGAATTATCTACTGGTAAATATCATATATGGAACCTGGCCGACTTTGCTGGGTTTCTTCTCAAAGCTAACTCTGTAATTACAGCACTTCTCTAATGATCACTCATGGAGCCCGGAGATGCTGGGAGTCGGCAGTGCCCCCATCTCCTGCGGGTCCATCCAGCAGGGCTCCTGGGCTCTGAAGGTCCCAGGTGGGAAGGAAGGGCTGAGCTGAGCTGAGCAGAGCAGAGCTGAGTGGAGCATGCAGAGCAGAGCAAAGCAGAGCATGCAAGAGCAGCTGCCCCGCTTGCAGTTTGAGTGCCATGCACTGCGTGCACTGCAGAATTTTCCTTGCTTAGTTTGAGAGAAAAAGCCTGAAGGCATTTTGCCTGCAAAGCCTGAGTCTGGGGCTGCTGACAGCCCTGAGGGACGCAGTGCTGGGAGAGAAGGGGGTTGTCAGCAGCAGGGGAAGCAGCAGTCACCTGGATAAAAGTTCAGGGGAAGGGATGTTTGGGGGAAGAAGGTCCATGTTTTTTAGCAATTTTTTAAAAAGAGTCATGAGAGAAAAGGCACAGGAACACAAGCAAATCCCTTTCTTTTACCTGGAAGAAAATGAGGCATGTGGAAAGTTAACTTCTGCTTTAAGTCTCTGCCCAGGGCACGGGCCCTTAGGACTGTGCAGACCAAGCACCTTTTGTGGCAGCTGGCCTGCAGACACTTCCCAGCATGAATGAATGGAACCCAGTAAAGCAATGAATGGAGGTGAGGATGCCACCACAAGCTCTGTGCTCCCCATGCTTTAGCAGGCATTGACAGCTCCCCCAAACACAGCCAACTTCCATCTGCAGCAAAGGCTCTGCACCTCTGCCATGTAGGGATGAGCAGCAGGGCTCCAGAGTGGGCTGGGATGGTGCTGGGCTGGGATGGGCTGGTGCTGGGGCAGCACTGGGCTGGGCTGGGATGGCACCAGGCTGCAGGGATTGCCCCTCCCTCGGTCAGCCAGGTGCCATGGTCAAAGCAGAATTGTATCTACATGACAGTCTGGCTGTGAGACAGCACAGGTGGGACAGCCCCCCATGGGGCCAAACATGGATGGCCAAGGCACGCTCCCAGCCAGCGGTGTGAAGGGATTGCTCCCTCCGCAGGGACATTCCTGGCAGAAATGGATGCTGCCATATATGACCGTGTTCTTTTTTTTTCACAGAAGATTGTTGTAATAGCATGAAATGCAACAATATTGGCAAGAAACTGGTCTTTATGTCATTTCCCCGGTCATCTCTTTTATTAGGTTAAAAGTGCGATTGATAAAAGTAACTTCATTGAGAGCACATCCCAGCGGAATCTCAGCAGAGGTCACTGCCTCCATTAGCCTGGCTTGTGCACTTGCAAGAGACAGGGCTTTGGGCACACAGCTGCTGCTGAGCTCTGAAACAGCACCAAGCTTTGGGTTAAATACTGCCCCAAAACGTGTCCAGCACCAAGGTTGGCACCTGGGAAGTGGGAGCTAGGGAAAGGGCGAGGGGAGGCAATGGGATGCACCAGGTAATGTGGGAATGGGTTGGCTGGGGTGAGGTGTGCAGAGGCACAGTGCTCTGCCATGCATCCTCACCCCGTGAGAGCTGGCTCCAGTACTTCTCAGTGTGCACATTATTAGTACCTAAGCAGATGCTGAAAGTACCCGAAGTATTTCAGTTATTTCCTTAATATGCAATTTCTGCCGTATTTAGCCAAAATTAGACATTTGCAACAACTTCCATTTGAGGCTTTTGTTGCTCCAGGTGAAGCCTGGGGACTGCTTTATTCACAATGTATTTATTTGCCGTTGTTGTGAGGGATTGCATTGCCAAGTTTGCATGTCCTGAGTGAATGTGACAGCCGTACCCTGACCGTGCCTCTTGTGAACAGCTTTAACTTCTCTTTGCTTTCCTGCTGCGTGGTGAGACAAGAAAGAGTTGTCAGTAATAATTTCCTGAGTGATTTTTAAAAACCCGTGACTCCCTCCCTTATTAGTTTTAATAAAGAGTCACTGCTCCCTAAGCTTGCTTGGAAAATTATTACCTATCAGCAAGACAGAGGACAAACATATGAGCTATTGACAGCAGCAGAGAGTGAACCCCTCATGGTGACTATTAAGGGACAAGCGTTACCTTTTTTTCACTGTGTACCTGAAATTAAGCTCTTTTTGAAGACTGGTGCTCCTCTGAGCAGCTGGGAGTTCCCTTCACACAACCTCTGAACATCTCTGAAGGCAACTGATGCAAAAGGTGTGACAGGCAGCAAGGATGGAGCAGCCCCCTCCACCTTGTGTGTGTGTGTTCCCATGCACGTACACATACGTGTACTCACAGCCGTACACACATGTGCACATGCACTGCCCACCCCAGAGTGTCCTCCCACAGAGAGACCCATGAGATGTCAGCTTGCCCTTGGGGCACTGAGGGCTTCCCTGCAGGAATATTGGCCACTACTGGGGCTGGAGTCCATGGAACCTTGGAACAAACCAGGCTTATATGGCACAACGTTTCCTTGCCAGAAATCATAGAATCCCAGAATCACAGCACCACAAACCAGTGCTGCTGGAAGGGACCTCAGAAGATCGCTGTCTCCGACCTCCTGTGGAAGAAGAGACTCAGTGGGGTTAAACAGTGCCCAGCCCTACCATGACTTGAAGACTTCCAGGGATGGGAACACACCACATCCCTTAACTTACCAAGAGGAAACTTCTCCCAGTGCAGCTTGTACCTGCAGCTCTTCGTCGTCTCCTTGAGAAGAGAGAGCCTCCATCCCCTCTCCAGCCTCTCTTTTTGTGGAAGGATCAATTAGCCATAAAAGATCACGGAATAATCACAGGATGGTTGTGTTGGAAGAAGCCTTAAAGATCACAGAAGCAGGGACTGGCTGTGTTGGAATGGTCCTTAATGATTGTAGAACCACGAAATGGTTGAGTTGGAAGAGACCCCTCAGCCTCAGCCCTGCCGCGGGCTGGCTGCCCCCAGCTCAGGCTGCCCAGGGCCCATCCACAGCCTGAAGCACCTCAGCTCTGGGCAGTGCCAGGTGTATGAGCTTCCCCTCCTTCCCAGTCTTCCCCTGGGGTGTGAAGACAAGGAGCACCACACAGTGACATTACAACCCATGGAAGTGCAGCGTGTGCTCCGTGCCAGCTGTCTGCAGGTGCACACAATGTTCTCTGTGGTTACCCCAGTGCTTTGCTCTGTGTTGGACTGGGAGCCCCACAGCACCTCATCTTGCACACCCAGCCATTACCATGCAGCTGGAGTTTAACACGACACAAACACGATCTTCAGCTCTTTACTAAATTTAATTTTTCCTAACCTTCAGCTCAGGAAAAATACAGTCATCATGCAGGGGTGCAGCTGTTTGCAGAGAAAGGAGGGGGACTGGAGTAATTCACATTTTGGGAACCAATAGGCTAAGTTTGCAGTTTGTGTGGTCAAACTGCTATTGATGCTTGAGAGTTTCCAATTGCTGGTAATAGACTGGGGAAAAAAAGATAATGTGTTTGATCGATCAGCATGGACAAATTTCATTTAGGGGATCAATAACAGTTTATACTTGACAGAGCGGAGGGACCGCATTTATTTTTCCCTTTGATTGAATAAATGTTTTCAATGAGGCTGCGAATGTAAAGCAATCCTAACCATTTCTTAACTTGAGGCACAGCTCCCTGCCCCAGCGTTATTGCAAGCAATGTGTATTTAAAACTAATATACAGCGCACCGGATAGCCAGGGGCTGGAGCTGCTGAACGAAACTAATGTGTGCTTTATTAAAACAGAAGACATGGCAAGTGCACGGGCTGCTGCTTGTGGCTCCCAGCAATGTGAAATGCAGGTGGGTGAGCATGCAGGGCTGCAGAGCAGCACAACACGCAGCGCTGTGCTCCTCGTGGCCGTCGTCCAACTGCAAGCTTCACCACCCTGATGGGCAACG
Organism: Lagopus leucura; assembly: GCF_019238085.1. Lineage (NCBI taxonomy): Eukaryota > Metazoa > Chordata > Aves > Galliformes > Phasianidae > Lagopus > Lagopus leucura. The sequence continues at coordinate 527,827 of NW_024962273.1, forward strand.
TTCACTTTGGCTTTTGTGTCCAAGGGTCTTTCCATTTCTGCCCCAACAGCAACCAGGGCTTGGGACCATCCTAAGGCCTGCAGCCGTGCAGCAGACCCCTGAGCCTGGGCTCCTTCTGCAGGGCAGCATTCCTTCCCCCTCTCCCTCTCCTTTTTGCTGTGGTTCTCTATCAACTCTCTCTCCAAGAGGCTTAAAATCAAATTTGGCTGGTGGCAGATAGTAATTAAGTTCCAGATGACGCGGATGATAACTTTCCCTTGCAATATGGAGCAAATGCCAGTAATAAATGCAGCTAGTTTCTAGCTCCAGATGCATCAGATTGTTTCGTTAGCTGAGTTGCTCATCAAAGCGAGAGAGCTGGAGCAGCCAGCAGCCTGCTTCAGAGAGGGCTCTGTGGCCCGGCGTCTATTTTAGGCACACAGTTTTGAATTGTTTAAAATGTATATTGTCTGTGTACGTTTCAATAAGGCAAATGCCAAGTACGGGCGCCTCAGGGCTCCTTGTATGTCAGATGATTAAGTCTTCAAGACTCGCAGCCATGGGGTCATTATCGATGGTACTTCCAGGTCATGGTATGCACAGCAAAGTTAGAGGCAATGGTTGACCTTCTGACAGCACTGCGGGGTAACATAGCTTCGCAAGACATAAATAATCATTTCTAATTTGTTTTTGTGAGGGGTGTTTACTTAAAAATGCAAATATATTATAACATATGTGACTTAAGGATATTCAGATGGGAAAGCAGAACGCATTTCCTCCCGTTCTTTTTCCCCAGTGAATTTCCAAATGAAAGGCTTAATGGGGAAAAGAGAAGAGATGGAATAAATAATAATAATGATGAAGATCACTTACCTTGTCCTCTCTGCAGTTGCGTGGTACCTTTCTGACAATGGCACGCTCTGCACTAAGAATCTTCTTGCACCTGAATTACGTTTGTGATATTAACAAAAGACACACAGAGAAGTGCTCGTCAGCTTCGTTTCATTTCATGCCTAATGTATGGCACAAAGATAATGCACCCATGACCTTATTTCATACATAATTTACTGTAGCACACACAGAACCAGTCAGCTTCCAAGAGCCTTCTTCCCTTCATCTCCCATAACTTCTAAACCAGACCTTCTGAAATCCTGCCTGTTGCACTTTGGGGTGACTGGCTTACATGCAGAAGCCATTGCTTGCCTTCATTTTTATCCTTGCAGGAAGAACAGTTGTTTAAAACTCAGCAAGCATAAAACAATATGCTTTGGGATTATAAATGGCACTTGTAAAGGTCCTGAGATTACACACTGAAATACTATGAGCAAAATTCTTCAGCTTCATTCAGTTAAATGAGGAGTTTTGATCAAGTAAGGGCAGTCAGAGCTTGAGGATGTGGCCAATAACAACTCAATAACTCAGCAGCAATACCATCTGACGGTGTTCAGCTTCTTTTCTTTGCTAATCAGTAAGCAGGTAATTGCTGGGAGCTGTGTAATTGCAGTGCTGCCATGCAGGGCTATGCATTCAGTGATGCTGTGGGTTCCTCTAGGCAGATGCAGGGCTTTCAGAGCTCTGCAGCCCATTAAAGCAGTGATGATGTTATCACATATTCTGTTGGTGTCCAACAAATCTCTCAAAGCAATGTCTGGAGTCTGCTGAGCAGTCAGAAGAGAATGTGTTTATTTGTGCACATGTTTATATAGACCTGGAGAAAGCTGATCCTGAAGTTACAAGAACTAAGTGCACATACAGGCGTGAAGGGATCTGAGGAATGAATGTCACTGAGAGGGTGATCACAGGTGAAACGACTTTGTCTCAACACACAGCCTCAGTGGCTGAGGGGCCTTGCTGTGACTTGGGCAGGTCAGGGTTTCCCCTCGTGCTGATGCTCCCCTGATGGATTGGTTGAACGCACGGGCTCAACTGATGGAGCAAAACACTCATGGTACTGAGGCTGTGCTGAGATCTCCTGCTCTTGCAGATGCTGTGGCTGTCCTCCAGGCCATCGGAGATGTTTGGGAGGGGAGATCTGTCTCCATCACCACGTACCAATGAACCGGCTGTGGCTGTGTAAGAATTCTTTATGCAGCAGATGGTGTACAGCTTCAGAATACACATTCTTATTTCTGGTCCATTTTCCTATGTGGCTCTGAGTGATATGTTTACATATTTATCAGAGCACTCAGAGCTCACTGTTTCTGACACTTGTCTCACATTGTGAGCGTGTGCCACCGTTGTGATGTATAGCCCACGTGTTGATGATGAGCACGGTGGAAAGAGAGCTGTTCTGGTGCAATGTGTTTTCAGTCTGAGCATTCACCGATTATAGAATCATGGAATAAAACCACAGAACCATTCAGGCTGGAGAAGTCCTCTGAGATCCCCACGCCCAACCCCATCCACCCCCCCGTGCCCACTGCCCACATCCCTCAGTGTCATATCCCCACGGCTCTGGGATGCCTCCGGGGATGGTGACCCCCCACTCCATGGGCAGCTGTGCCTCTGCCTGACTGCTGGATGGATTGCTGCCAGTGCTTTGGACAACCCAGGAAATACAAGTGGGGCTGCTGAAGCCTTCATCCCTTTCCAGCTCAGGGTGTGGGCTCCCTCATGCAGCCTGAGATCTTTCATGCGCTAAGAAGAGGTTTAATCATTTGCTTTATTGCACAAAAGAAATCCTGTGTTTGATAACGTTATGAATTAGCAGAAATTAAAACACAGGGTCGTCTGCGCGTTGCTTGGAAATTGTTTACAGCAAATAATGAACAAAGCACAGCATATTGCCAAAGGCCCAGTTGTTGAGACACTGTATCGCATTATTAATTAAAATACAAGTCAGCTTTTTCCAGTGCTCGTAGCCTGTGGGTATCCAATGTACTCCACTTGATTGAATCAGGTAGTGGCAGCGCAGGCATTTTTTATTTTGTGCTTGAAGGGATAACAAAAATGTAAAGCTGTTTTCTGCTACTTCATTTGAAAAATTATTATTTTGGAGTGGAAGTGCAGCAGCCACAGCAGCTGGGCAGGAATAGCACAGCAGACCCTTACCCCTTTGCACTGTGGTTTAAACATTGGGTCCCCATCCCCAGAAGCTCTGTGGGCGCTGTGCTGTCAGCAGAGCTCTGTCTCTGGCCAAGGCGGCTGTCTCCATGGAGATGCAAGGCGTCTGGCAGTGGGCAGTTTTGGTGAGCTACATTGATCCCAGCTATTTAGTTTTATACAGCTGCACGTACAATTGTAGTGGTCTTCCCATCCCTTCTTGCTGGGGAGGAGCTGGCGAGTTGCAAGAGACACGAGCAGTTCATTCTGGTTATTGGAAGAGACTTGGAAAAGTCCAGCTTCACGCCTGGCCCGTGCCCAAAACACACAGCCTTTTGCTCTTCTCCTTTCAAAGACATTAAGTTCATCTTTTCTATGTGTTTCCAAGATAATAAAAGAAACACGCGCTCTTCCCACTCCAACAAAACGAAAACAAAGAGCCGCGTTTTGAAGCAGCAGCGATAGCAGCATCATTACCATGCTGGAGGATTGGCACGCTCCGCTACGGCCCCGATGAGGACAGATGCCTTTCTCTGAGCCTGAGCAGATCGGGGCTGACAATGGCAGTGCCATTCAGGAGGTCCTTCCCTGGGCACGCAGCCCCAGCGGTGCCGTGCAGGGATGCGGTGCTGGCGAGGAAACAGCCCGGGGCTCTCAGCCCCCTGTTTGGTACAACTCCGCCCCACCTCTCCCAGAGCGCTTTGTCAGAGCGCTGCCTGTGCTGGGGAGGGCAGGCTGGGGGCTCTCCTGTTGGATGTGCTGCTTTCTGCCAGGCTTTCCTTCCGGGCTGAAGCGCAGTGATGTTGTGCTGTTACTCTCTATCGGTCAAACATCCCACAAATCGCAGAGGAGGGGCAATGTATCGACTCGGCACCGCGGGATCACCACCACTTATGGAATTCCCTGACTTTTAAATGCTTGATCTTGCAACATTAACATTGCATTAACACTGGGGGGTTTGCATTTAATTTTATAAGGCCGGGGGGGAAATAAGCTATTTCCCTGCTGCCCGTATCTGAAATCCATGCTTAAGTGCACACTGGGTCAGCCCCAACCCAATGTAAGCACAGAGCCCCGTTATTGGATTTCTGGATGATGAATAGAGATCAGAGCGCACCTGTCTGGCTGCAGCCAGATTTGCATGAAAATGAAGATTGCCTACACCTGCCTGTGTGAAATATTGATGAACAGACCCAGCGGTGTGTACATGGGAACGGCAGCACCAGTTTTCAGGCAGGGAAAATCACAGTGGTTTTAAACACAGCTCCCTGCTCTGTGGGCTAAGAGTGAAATGAGGAGCTGCTGGCCGGGCCCTCAATAGCAGCTGTGATTTCCTGTGTGTAATCAGCTGTGAGGTGCAACAGCCCCCTTCTGGCAGTGAGACCCCCACAAGGCCAGTAAGTGCACCAGGTGCTGCTCATCTCACCTCTATCCAAAGCTCGTGAGGTCAGGGGTCTGCACACCACAGGTTTCCAGTATGCCAACTGTCCCCAGTGTCCTCAGCATTCTTCACATCCCCAGCATCCCATATATCCCCAGCATCCCAAGTGCCTCCAGTGTCCCCAGCATCCCTTATGTTCTCCACATCCCAAATGTCCCCAGTGTCCCCAGCACCACCTGCATGCCCAGTGCCCCCAGCATTCCATGTTCCCCTCAGCCAGAAGTCTCCCAGATGATGGCTGACACTCTTCAGCCCTGGGCAGACAGCACATCCACACCTGTGTGCACATGAGCTGCCTGTGAACAGTTACAACCAGACAGGCTGAGGTCGCCTCTGGCACCACCTCAAGTCCTTACTGAGGTGCTGTGAGTTTCATAACATCTTCCCACTGCGGTTCCCAGCCCCACCATGCATCCCCCTGCTCATTTTCCAGCCCATCTACCAAGCACTGGGCTCTACCAGGGGGCTCCCATACTGGGGTCTGTATGCAGCCGGTGCTATCCCTGCCTGCCAGGCACACAGGGCCAGAGCCCCTGCCCCACTGCATGGTGAGACATGGAGCTGCCCCACTGGGGCACTCCCCTCCTTGCTGGCGTTGCTTGACTCAGTGTATTTTATTCTACCCAAAAGGGGAATGTTTCCAAGTTGATTTCTCACCGGTTTTACATTCCCTTTAATTTAGAAAAACACATATAAATAGCAGAAGGTATATTTCATGTGTACACACCACTTTTTCAATGGCTTCGTTATTGTGCTCGCAATTTAAACAACAGATTGGTGGTAATTTTAGCTCACTTTGTTGTCAGCCTTCGTGGTGCCATGGAGGGGATGGCAGACAGGGGCCAATGGAAGGCAGATCCCTTGGAAAAAGGTGGAGGAAGTGGGTATTGTACAAAAGTAGGGTGGAAAACAGCAGCGATATCCATTTTAATTCATCTCCCCTGACATGAATGGGAACTTTCTCTTACAACTGAATATAAATAGGAGTTGGACATAGCATTACTATATGAATAAATGAATTAATCAATCAATGACAAAAGCATACTATGTAATCAAAAGATTTTTCATGTTAAGATTAATTTAGTGTAATACATGCCTAAATATTACATAAGCCCCCTTGACATTGAATTATATTAGCACAACGGGAAGGGAGTGGGCTTTGAGCGGAGGGAAGCAGGACAGGGGCATGCAATGGCCTCAGCCCTTTGTTCTCTGGCAGCTGATGACGGGGGGAAGGCGAGGGGGTATGGTTGGACCCAACTCCCCTGGCTCTTAGGGCAAGGGACACCCAGTGTGTGGCAGGGGCACCCTGATGGGTCACAGTGACACCTCAGTGGGCAGCGGGAACACCTGAACCAGCAGCAAGGACACCCCGATGGGCAGAAGAGACATCCCAACCAGCAGCAGAGACACCCCAGTGGGCAGCAGGAGCACCCTAACCAGCAGCAGGGACACCCCGATGAGCAGCAAGGACACCCCAGCTGCAGCCACCCGTGGGGCAGCTCAGGCAGGACGCTAAGCCACTTGCTCCTTCCCACTGCAGGTCTGGATACTCCTGCAGGACCTCTCCCCCCCAAAAGTGCTGGCAGGGAGGGCTCTGTACTCCTTCTAGAGCTGGCACGTAAGGCTTCGTCTGCATGAGTTAATTAATCTAACGAGGCAACTTCTCCCGATATGTTCTGTGTTCCCAGCAAACGCTCACACATCCTAAAAATATAATCCTCATTCTTCATTTAAAGTTACGCTTGAAAGGGGAGGTCAGACACACTCAGCCTGGAAAGAAAGCGCAATTCAGTAGAAGTGAGCACAATTAAACGTATGGAGCAGTTACCATGAGGTGCACACCCCCTGGTTAATTGAGATTCCATATCTACCCAATGGAGCTCAGCTGCCATGACCTGCTCCACGGTAGCCGCTCACAGCAGTCAGTGCCCCCGAGCCCTCATGCACAGCCATGCCCACACTCCTGGTGCACGCTGTCCTGCCATCCCGATGCACACTGTGGGCAGCAATGCGCTGTGCTGGGGCCAGCCAGCAGTGTTGGTTTGCTCAGTGCTGGGAGGAGATGCCATCCAGGGAAGAACCTTTTGATTTTGCATTTATGTCGCGTATTGATTTCCTTTAAAGCACTGACATGGACTATTGCTAATACCTGTCTAGTTAATACATAATGGCAACCCTGCTCTTACAGTTAGTGTAGCAATTTTGTAACACGTGTAAGAAATAAGACTTCTGTACACTGAACACTTTGTTCTATACTTTCAATCCTGGTTTGCATAGATTTCGATTGAAAAAGGTGTTACTCCTTCCCTGGAAACGGCCAGGGTCAGGGGATGGGCTCTGAGCACCTGATGGAGCAGGGGGGGGTCTCTGCTCCCTGCAGGGGGATGGGTGGACAGCCTTGCACCTCCATGTGTGGGCTGCAGGTGCAAAGCAGTAGCAGGAAACGCATGCATTCGCTTTGCACCTGCAGAAGAAATGAGCCTTACTCTTTTGCAAATTCACCCCATAATGAGAAGCATATGTTATAGAACATGATTTTCTACAAACCAAGCATTTGCTGCATAGTTTATGGTTAAATCTGAGTGTAGTCACAGCTGTCATGGGAATTATGGGTTCCTTGATTTTCATAATTAAAAAGAGAGAGAGGAAAGGAGGGAGGAAGGGAAGCAGCAGGCGGGTTCCGTGGGCACGGCCCGCACTGACGCAGAGGGGCTGCGCCGTGGGAAGGAGAAATGCCGTGCTTGGAAATGCACTGCAGTGCTTCTTGTGCTGGTGGGCCGAGCAGGGAGTGCTGTGTGCCCTGCACAGCAGCAATTAGGCAGCAGGTATTGCAAATGAGCACACGTCCTGGTGGGGGCTCTGGGGAAATCACTGCTGACTGCTGACCTCACTTAACCTGGATGGGGTTCAGGCAGGAGATGTCAGAGCGTGAAGCATGGCAAATATCTGTGAGCAAGTACAATCACAAGTTTATTAAAGGAAACAGGGACTGTATGATCAATGGATAAAGCTGGCTTAGGTGTGCAGTGAGTGCTTTTCCAGCAGAGCCAAACTGGTGTCAGCAGTTGCCCCTGGGGCTCCAAGAATGTCCCACTGTGGCCAAAGATTTGGAGGCAGATGTGCTGTCCCACATCCTTTGCAGCATGGAGGGCACTTCAACTGCAGAGCGGAGGCTGCACCACGCTGCTGTCACCGTGCAGCCCGGCCCACAGCCCAGACTGAGCTCCCTCCTCCGTGCCAAAGCATCCAGAACCCTTTGCTGCTGTTCCTTGTCCGTGCTATGAACTAGGGAAGGTGCTTCAGGACGGAACTTCAGAGCGGTATGGACACAGCCATCCCTGCAGACACCCTGGGAAGCACAGTGCTGTCCTGATGCTGCTGCAGCACCGCTGCTCACCGCTGCTGGGCGCACACTGCCTCTGTCCCAGCATCGTCTGCTTCTCGGAAAGGAGGATGTGGGATGCAGGTGACAAACCCGAGGCAGGGCAAACGGGGCTGGGCTCTGCGGCAGCTCCCTGCCCCCTGTATAGCGTTCCCACACTTAGAGCTCCGTGCAGTTAATAATGTTTCCATGAAGGGCATTTTCCTGCATTGGGAAACTGCAGCAATCACGTGGGCTGTATATCAGCCCAAACACAGTCCCTGGGGGAATAAAGTGGAGATGTCACTGAGGACCCACTGTTCATCACTCTTCCCAGAGCTACTGAACGCACAGCACTAACACTACTGACGTGCACCTTGCTCTGAAGCACTTGTTCTGTTCTCATCAAGAGTTTTTAAAGGAAAAAAAGCATCTAACTACTTTAAAAGTCTCTTTGACTTTCAGTCACAAGCACATTGCTTATTAGTGAGCTGAATTTATGGGTGAGGCACCATCTATTATAATCACCCTTTTATAGGCAGCTGCCATCAGGCTTGCAGGAGCAGCGACATGAACCATTATAGATCTAAGTAGAAATCAGAGCGTGGAAATGTAAATAACCACTGGGTTTTAATACGCAATTAGCAACATGAAGCCCTTGTTGCAGTGCTTAATTACAGCACAGGTGTCTGCTGGTGTGCACCCAGCCTGAGGGCTGCAGGCACTGCCCAGTGTGTCACCACACAGCAGCGGATCAGTGCTCTGCACACACTTGTGGCTCTGTCTCCTCCTTGGGAGTTTTTGGGTTTTTTTTTTGAATGAATGAATAAATGAATGAATAAATGAATGAAAAGCGCATTGTGGCAAAAGTACAGAAAGTAGAGAACGAGAAGGGCAGCGAGCCCTGCTATGTGACTCAACAACGGGCGCCTTTCATTGCCGCCGTGGCAAACAGAGGAGCACCAGTGCAGCTTTAGGAGCAGTAAATAACAGTGGGACGAGGGAGAAGTCGGGCAGCAGTGGTGAGAGATGCAGAACGTGATTTGGGACTCAGTTTGGCCATGTCCAGCTACAGCACTGGGGCTTTGTGTGTTTGTAGCACTCCAGCCCTCCCCGCCCAGCCCTCGGGAGGAGCTGCCGGCAGTTATGCAGATCTCTGACACTCATTAGCACTGATAGTGCCCGATCAGAGCTGCATGGTAGCCTTGCAAACGCGAGCAGGACCCTTTGGCATCAGATCCATCCCTAAAAGCCGTGCCCCCCCCGGGCCGCTCGCTGTGCCACGCATTAATTCAGCTGGCACATTACAATGTTAAACTAAATGACACTATTACAAAGCTGTGCTAAGAAGTGTTGACAGGTCCATATGGTAATTTTACAATGTATAATGAACACACAGACTCCTTTCTTGCAGAAATTTATAGTTCAAATCTATACCCAGGATATCCAGTTTTATTTCCAGAAACTTAAATTGACTTATTACGATGTAGTGAATGTATAAATTAGTTCCAGTAGTTAAACTGAAGCATTTCCCTACAGACTCAATTAGATTCATTAATCTACTGTGTAGACCTGTAAACGGTCCATTGTTCTTTTCCCCCCAAAATGTCAAAAACTATTTCTCTAACTATAAAATATTTCCTACAAAAACTGTTTTAAATGGTAAGAATTATTAAATATTAGGAACCCGGATCCACAAATTATTTCCACGCCCTTGTTCTTCTTCAAAAGAAAAATAGGGTTCAGCCCTCGCTGGGTAATTTAGTGGGACAGAGGCTGAATCTGCCGTTCTGTTCAGCCGGAGAGCTATGGGAATAGAAAAGATGGCTCTGCACTCGGCTGGGGGAATACACTGTGTGGGAAGGGGATCCCTCTGTGTCTCCTCAAGCTGCCCTCAGCTCTGTGTGCATGCAGGGGAACAATGTGGCATGCTCTCAAACCGCTCCTTCTCCATGGGCAGCTCTCAAACTGCTTCCCTGGAATAGAATCTGCTCTATTTGCGCCCATTGGCACCGCTGTGACCTGACTCAGAGCCCCTTCCTTTTGCTTCTGTTGCATAACGAGATCAATTATATGCTGCTTTTTGGAAGGGCGACCCAACACCGCAGCCTTTTGTTGCTGGTGCCTTGCCACAATGGTGGCACTGCTGCAGTGACCACTGTGGGCACCTTCCAGAGAGGGTCCTCCCTGACCTGAGCTGTGCTGGGGTCGCACTCAGCTGGAATTGCAGCAGGGGCACACAGGGAGCACCCCATCTGCTGCCCTCGTTATTTACACCGGGCTGAGGTGTGCAGGCTCATTCAGGCTGGATGTGGCTCTGGGCAGCCTGGTCTGGTGGTTGGTGACCCTGCACATAGCAGGGAGATAGAAAGTAGATGAGCATTGTGGTCCTTTTCAACCCAGTCCATCCAATGATTCTATGTTCCTATGATTTTGACTGCGGCAGACAACCAGCGCATTGAGAGGAACACAACAGCACAGCGTGTAGCTGTTACGATTCTCAGTGAATGGAAAACTCTTTAAAGGTAACAAAGTGCTTCATTTCAAAATGCCACTTCCAACAGAAAATTCTACCACAGCAGTGGATGAAAATGAGCTGCTTTGAAAACACTGCACCTTGAAAGCAAACCCTTCACAACCCAGCTCTGCTCAAGAAGATCAGGCAATGCAACACTGGGAGAATGACATTTTGGCATCATGAGGATTTCATGCAAGGAACAAACTGGTCCCTCCCATCATTGCCTGCCTGTGGCCTTGGTGGGAACCATGGCTGCACCTCTGACATGCCCCATGGCACAGCTGGTAGCAGGCAAGAAGGGAGAAGCATTTAATTTCTTTGCTATGAGAGTGGTGAGGTGCTGGAACAGCTGCCCAGAGAGGCTGTGATGCCCCGTCCATCCCTGGAGGTGTTCAAGGCCAGGTTGGATGGGGCCCTGGGCAGCCTGGGCTGCTATGAAATGTGCAGATTGGTGGCCCTGTGTGTGGTGGGATGGTTGGAGCTTCATGATCCTTGAAGTCCCTTCCAACCCAAGCCATACTATGACTCTGTGATTCTGTGATTCTGTGAAGTGTCAATATGAATAAATCCCATAACCACGTTGAGGGAACCCATAACAAAGCCCGAATGGAGCCATGAGGGTATGTGCTCCAGTCCCTCTGCTCCCTGTGGGTGTGCATCTATTGATGAAGACAAGAATCCAGCAGCACAAGGAGATGCAAACATGAAGAAAGAATTCCTGTCGGTCCCGCTCTGGATCTAGGAGCAATAGAATTGAGCAAATTGCATTTCCTTTGCTCATGAATTAGCAATGAAATTGCCAGGTCCCAATTCTCAAATCTTTACTGCCAGCAATGCGCAAAGCAGAAAGACTGCTGCATGATTCTTCAGGTATGGGGTCAGGTTTGCAGCATTCGCAGTCATAAAACTTTGCTTCTGACTTTTCTACCAAGCAAATTTTATGTGGGAGTCACTGGGAGAGAATAAATACAAAATGCTAAGGTGCCATTTACTATCCCTGCAACAACGACCCTGAGCCGGCATCCCTGCAGCATGCAGAAATGCGCTCTGGTTTCAGTGCACTTTCCTGCAGGCAGGCTGCAAGGCTGAAGGCCAACGTGCTGTAAGAAACATGCAGCAGGCTCCTTGCTTCCACCTCCTGGCAGCACCTTACCTGCTCCCCTCCTCCCCATCCAGCTGTGCAGAAACAAGTTCTGCAAAGTTTGCCCACTGCAAACTGCTGCACACCGACGGCAGGAGAGGGGGAGCCACAGCACCATTATTCCTCCCCCGATGGAGATTTCCACCTTCCTCTGCAGCACCCTCTGATTTGAAGCCACCCCACCCCCTCTCTCTCACATCAGCTTTTTCCCTCAGCAATTTCAAAACGTTTCAGTTCTGCTTTGAGGGCAGCTCTGCCCTCTCCATCACCATTGCCATTTGTCTTGGCCAACTCGGGGCCAGGCGGCACGTCCTGCTCAACTGGTCAGTATCCACCTCAGCAGAGGTGACGCCCATCGCTGCTGGGCGCTGCTTGGTGCTGCAGGTCCATGGGAGCTGTGCGAACTGCACGGGTGGGAGCCCAACACAACAGCATTTGTTCCTCTGGGGCTAAAATTGTTTCTGCCATGGAAAGAACTCGAATGTAGTCACAGAAGCTCTGAGTCACGTTGCGGCATTTCTGCCTACTGGGTTGAAGAAGAAAGTGAACATTCATGCTGAGGAGCCCCTTTGCTTGCAGACTCTGCTTAAAAGCCACAATAGGAAGATTGTCGAGGAAAAGCTGGAAACAAATAATCTGGAAAATAGTTAAGATAAATGTGAACAGTGTTGGTTTTTTTTTGTTGTTTGTTTGTTTGTTTGTTTGTTTGTTTATTTTTGTGGGGAGAACCCAATGCAGAGCAACAGCTGAACTGTGTGGCAGAGGCCTCTGTGCCAGCAGCACCCCACCAGGACAGCGGGCTCAGGTAGATGCAAACCAGGTGGATGGCAGTGTGGGGAGGGGCTTTTTGTTTCTTGGACACACGACTACGCGTTTGTGTATGTGTGTCAGGGCTGTAGCTCTTCTATTTAGTATCCAGGGAAGTACAGCAGCACTTGTGGGGCAGTAGCCCTATGGACATCCCCACACACATCGCTGGGGTGACCTGGGAGGTTTTGCCTCTCTCCTGTGGCTCTGGAAAGTAGAGGCTGTGGGTGGGTGAAACTCAGACATCAGCTGACTTTAACCACAATGGTTGTGTGGTTGGGTGCACAACTGAAGAGGCAGATAAGGAGCAGTGGGCTCATTTTCACTTCTGAAATCTCATATTCACTTCTGAACATCTCATCCCAAGCACAACTCCTGCAAAGAAGCTGTGGATCCCCATCCTGGAGGTGTTCATGATCAGATTGGATGGGGCCCTGGGTAGCCAGATCCAGTGCCTGATACAGCGCTTGGTGACCCTGCCCATGGCAGGGGGTTGGAACTGGATGATCTTTGAGGCCCCTTCCAACCCAACCATTCCATGGTTCTATGATCTTTGAGGCCCCTAACCATTCCATGGTCCTATAATCTTTAAGGTCCCTTCCAACATAAGACATTCTGTGGTTCTATGGCTCTGTGGTTCTATGATCACGGGCTGGCTCACTGCCCACCCCCATTTCTGGAAGCCAGCTGAGTTAAGAGATATTCAGGGTTGTCTCCCTGGCAGCTTTCTGCACGGCTTTACCCCTTGCTGTCCCTCTTGGCTGACCCTGCCTGCTGCTCCCCATGGGATCGCAGTGCTGGCTGTGTGGGCTCACTCTGCTGCTGGCTCCTGCGGGGTGAGGTCGGGAGCTGCCGAGATCCAGGCTTTGCACCCCCAGAACTGCAGCTGACCCCGTGGTTTTAGAAGAGGGTTTATCCAGCTCGGTCCTGACGTCAAAGATCCAACTTTATCAATGTCACCTTTGTGTTAACAAACAGATTAAATGCTTCTAATATCTCACATAATGACATTCTGTATGGTCTAGATCACATCCGTGATAGTATATTTGATACAGTTGTAAACCTTGAAAGAATAAGGGCTGCCTAAGAGAATAGCTTTTTCTAGTTTAAACACATTACGGTTGCGAGTGTAAATCACTTGTCAGTTGATGGCAAATGTAACAGTGTTATAATCTGAGGAGAAAAGAAATAAAGTACAGATAATCTTTTTCGCCATTTTCCTGGCACCGTCATCCATTGGAGACTGACAGGTCCTTCACTTGAGTGACAGGTGTCCTTTGAAATGCCTGTGAATCAGTATCTGTACAGACTGTTGAAATGCATATTTTCATCCTTATCGTAAAGGAATGGATGGGCAAGATAGGTGCTGTTAACATTGCAAATAGCTCCAGAATTATTCATTGTCAGCTCCGGGCAAAGAATAGGGGAAAGTTTTATTATTCACCGCGCACAATAGCAGGATGCTTAATGATTCCCGTTACCTTGGCAGGATTGTCTGTCGACTTCAGGCACCAGCAACGGGTGACACAGGTCTGGCCAAGTGTTAGAGCAAGATCATACGTCCCGGCCCCATTTTAATTTCTAATACATTAATCTTTCCCTCGCAGATGCACAATGAATATTCCACAGCCCCTTGTTTGTCAGGAGCTGTCTGGCTTTCATCTATTCAGGTGGTTTCATTGACTGTGAAAGCTCGCTTAAAAGGCCCGATCAGTCAATGACAACTGTGGCACAATAGCGCGGAGTGCCGCTCCCCTTCTTCCCTTTCAGCCATCTGATGGACAACTTTGACACCCGCTCCCCGGGGACGCCCCGCTGCCGGGCCGGCTCCCGCAGGCGCTGGGGCGGCTTTATCGCAGCGGGAAGGGCTGGCACAGGTGATGTATCGCGCGTCCCAGGAGCCGAACCCGACCCGCCGCTGCCGCACGGCTCCGCCGCCGGCGCCCGCGATTCGAATGGATTACGTCGGCTTAGCGCTGTTCTACAAGCGAGCGGCACGCGGCACACCATTCATCTTTAATTTTAAGCCTTTGTCTTTGCCTGTTAATTGCGATTGTTTTAAGTTCATTATCCCGTCGCGCACGATGTTGCGGGCTGAGGCCGCGCGTTGTAAGCTGCGTCCTCGCTGCCGCAGGTAGCGACCTCGAATTGCTGCGTGAGCCGGCGCCAAACGGCGCTCCGCGATCCCAGCTCCCTCCTTCACCACCGGCGCCTCCATCCCTGGGCTGTTACACCGAGACCCTGGATGGCTGCTCGGCGTGGCGGCGGTGCCCAGCTCTCATCCGTCCACCCCTGCAGTGGGGTCAGAACGAACTCTGGGAGTGGGACACCTGGCAAGTGCTGAAACCTCGTGGTCCAAGGGATCCTCACGGCCCTTTTTGCCTCAATGAATGCCATTTGTTCACTTGTTGTAGCCTGGGGAATACCCAGAGCTGATGGTGCTGCCTGGACGTGCTTGGTTTCATTGGTGGCCCAAAGCTGGGCTCATCCAGCTCCTCCTGTGTGAGGGACATCCAGCCTTTGGCATCCTCATAACTTTCGTTCGTGCATGTGTAGGTGCAAAATGATACTTGGTGAGCAGAGAACTTAAATCTGCTTTCAGTTCTTCATGCAGGAGGCTGAGGAACCTGAGCATGGAGGAGGGCCCAAAGCGCAGTGTGCAGATCTGTGACCCTCAGAGCACGGCCACCCATCCATCGAAGCACAGCCAGCACTCCTGCGAGCCTCAGCCACCCCTTCACATCCAGCACAGTGTCAGCACTGATGTACTGAATGAGCACGAGCAGTTCTGGAGAAGTTCCCAGAGCAGAGTGCAGAGTGCAGGTGCCACGTTGCCCTGCTTGCAGTGTGACATCAGCAGCACCAAGCAGCCCCTGGGAAGCTGCCATCCTGCAGGGGCTGCTGCTGCTCCTCCTGCCCTAAATGTGAGCAGCACACACCAGGAGCATTCCTGCACCTCCTGCCCTGCCCACACCGCACTGCCATTAACCACAGCAGGCACACAGGCTGGAAAACCTGCTCAGAAGAACAGTGTGCCGAGGCCGGCCTCTGCTCTCAATAAAAGCTCATTAAGAAAAGATTATGAACATATAACAATACATTTTAAGTGCGCTGCAATGATCCATAAAATTGGTGTGGCTAATTAGCAGATCAAATCTCGATGAGAACCGGATCACTTTAATATCCTTGGGTAGTTTAATTCTGTAGGTATTTTACTATCCACACATGTTTAGTAAAATTAAATAACAGTATAAATGTTCAGCGGGATTAAAACAACAGTAAAATGAAACCAAACAAAATGAGTTGATTTTGTTAATAGAATAACAGAGAATCCCAGTGTTGATATAACATTACACAAAATCTAGAGCAAACACAGTCTGAATCCCAGTCTCATTTCACATGTAATTAACCTTTCTCAATCAAGCTAAGCATCCCTGCACCTCTCTAGGCGGCGGCGCACCCACAGCCATGTGCATGGAGCAGCAGCACGGTGAGCTGCTACTGCACAGCAGTGTGGGGCAGGCAGGGGGCAGCTGGGGGTGCTGGGTCGGGTGCTCAGCCACGGGGAGATGCTTCATCTGTAGGAACATCACTTTATTTTCCCTTTTTCTTGGTGCCCCAAGCGAGCATCCAGACAAGGATCGTCCCGGCGGGCTGAGCCTGCTGTCCCTGTGCACTCCAGCGTTCCAAAAATCTGCTCAGAAAGAGAGGTGAAGACATGCAGAGCCGATGCTTCCAGTTTGTTTTCCCCTCTATATGTCTCTACATGTCTCTAAATGTTGCTTTATTTAATTAAACAACAGAAATGTGGGGAAAAAAAATATTTTCTAGCTAACCAAAAACCTGAAAACGAAGTTCACATGCTGAAAAGTTTTCTTCCGTTTTACTTTCAAGGGTTTTACCTCTACACTTTGGTAAGCCGTGTCAGAGCAGCGGCTGCCCCCAGTGCTGACAGCTGTTGTTTCTGAATAGCAGCGATGTGTTTCTGAAGTTCTGAAGCATTCAGTGGTTGAACAGCAACACAACGACCCATGGGATGAGCACAGGGCTCGGGCACCCATTGCCCCCCAGCTGAACAAACCTCGATGCGCAGCACTGCCCATCACACGAGTGTCTGGAGCACCAATTCCTGCACCATGTCTGTGTGCTTTTAAAGCTCTGCCCACTTTTTGCTTGCATGGTTTTTGCAATGCTAACACTCAAAGTAATGCAGACAGCCCGTTCCATCTGTTGCAGTACTTTTATTCCTGTTTCCCCACCAGCAGAAGCCCTCTGTTTGTGCCGCTGTTTATCAAGAAACACCATGTGAAAGTTAATAATAACATAATTTAGAGCAATAATTACATTTTTATTCAATAGCTATGGGAAAACACCGAGTTGAATAATGAGATAAAAATGAGTGTCTCAGTCCTAACAGGACATTAATCAACATATTAACTGTGTAGGCAAACTGATTTGAGGCTGTTATGGCTTAATTTGTCTCAAAATCATTATTTTTTATGTATTGCATAATGCACTTTAAAATATGTGTTGCGGTGATTATAGGGAAGCATTCCGTGGCACAGAGTGGATGCTACTCTTTATCCTGCCATGAATTACAGCTCATTATCACACCCAGCACTGACGGAGCCCGGCACCAGGGCTGTGCCTGCAGCCCAGCATCTTGTTGGCACCACCTGGGGACAGGGCTGGGGATGCGGGCAAGAGGGATGGCTGTGGGGCTGGGCAGCGTGTGGCACTCTGGCTCCGTCCCCGTGCTGGGGACAGCTGGCTGTGGCCCTGCTGGTCAGCTGAGCCCTGCACTCCCCGCTCAGTATCTCGCCCCGCACAGAGCACTCTCTCCTTGGCGTCCCGCTTCCCAAAGCCATGCAATTAGCATATGTGATTTCTCAAAACACGGCCCCTTGGCTGGGAAGTCTTTACCTCTCTTGGCTTTCTCTTTTTTGCTTTTTGGCTGCTGGACGGGATGAATGATGTGGTGGTACAATATCTGAATTGGTAAGCACTTAGCAATCCGGCGCTTAGCAATGCTAATGTCAGATGCCAGACAAACTGGATGTGAGACAAAGAGCAGCCCGATTCCAGCATTGTGTGCAGCGCACAGGTTGGCGATGTGTGCATTTCGGGAGACAATGATGTGCAAAGTGCTGGAAGGTGGTGGGGGCACTCACTGCACAGCCAGAGCAAGCAGGACCACAACTGCTGCTCTGGTGGAGATCTGGAAGAGGAAATAAGAGCTTGGTTTGGTGTTCCTCTCAGCATTTGCCTTCTTAAAAGTTCGTAGAAGTCCCAGATGTGCTGCCCCAGGGCTGCTGTTACCACTCTCATTGCCATCAGCAGTGGGTGCCTGCACCCATTGAGCCTGCACCCATCTCACAGCTTCACCATCACCTTGCCAAAAATCTCAGGCACACTTTCTGGTTTTGTTGGACCAGAGCTGCTGTCCCTGCAGCTGTTTGCTGGGCTGAGGCCAGTGGAATGAAATTCAACATAACCAAGGGCTGGGTCCTGCACTTTGGCCACAACAACCCCAGGCAGCACTACAGGTGTGGGGCAGTGGCTGGAAGGCTATGTGGTAGAAATGGACCTGGGGGTGTTGGTCAGTGCTTGGCCAGCAGTGTGCCCAGGTGGCCAAGAAGGTCAATGCTGTCCTGGCTTGTATCAGAAATAGGGCAGCCAGCAGAGCAGGGAGTGATCATCCCTCTGTACTCAGCTCTGGTGAGGCTGCAACTCAAGAGCTGTGTTCAGTTTTGAGCCTCTGACTACAAGAAAGACATCGAGGCCCAGGGAAGAGCAATTGAGCTGTGCAGGGTCTGAGCACAGTCCTATGGGGAGTGGATGTTGGATATTAGGAACAATTTCTTCTCTGAAGGAGTGCTCAAGCACTAGAATGGGTTAACCAGGGAGGTGGGGGAGTCACCATCCCTGGAAGTATTCAAGAAACATTTAGACGTTGTATTGAGGGGTGTGATATGGTGGGAAATGTTGGTGATAGGTGGACGGTTGGACTGGATGACCTTGGAGGCCTTTTCCTACTTCGGTATTTCTGTGATTCCATACTTCTAGGCTTAAAGACATTGCAGAGTTGGTCATAGAAGCTCAGGCCAGGGCAGGTGACACATGGGTGAGGAACACAGCTGGGCACAATCCGTCCTCCTGGCCATCAGGTGGGACCCGTTAGATGAGACCCATCAGGTGGGACCCAACTGGTGATGGGTGATGGTGAGGCACTGGCACAGGTTGCCCAAGGAGGCTGTGGGTGCCCCATCCCTGCAGGCATTCAAGGCCAGGATGGATGTGGCTCTGGGCAGCCTGGGCTGCTGGTTGGCGACCTGTGCATAGCAGGGGGTTGGAACTGGTTGAGCGTTGTGGGCCTTTTCAACCCAGGCCATTCTAGGATTCTGTATTCTATGATTTTATGACTCTATGATCCTATGATGCAGAGCAAGTGCCCCCAGCAGAGCAGAGCAGACAGAGCTCCTTCCCCTTGCTGAGCCCGCTGTGCTGCCCGGCCCTGTTATGATGTGTGACAAATCTCAGCGATGACAGAAACATGTAAATCTCCTGTATTATCGGCCCTCATCTGAATGTCTGTACAACGTATACAAGTTGAAGGATTAAGTGTTGGGAGAGGTTTCCGAGCTGTGGAGGTGCTGTGGGCTGGCGTGACACTCTGATTAAGACACTGACAGAGTGCACAAAAAGCCATTTGTTGGCGTGACATGTCAGGCGGATGAAGAATCAGTCTTTGTCTGTGTGAGTTCAGTTTTCTTTCAGAAAGCCTTTTAGATCGGCTGCAGGGAAAACGAGGAGGGAAGCAGCCCATTGATCCGATAGAAGCAACATGCAAAGGACATCACACTGAAAATCAAAATCCCTTCATCGCATTAGTGAGGGCGACGAGCAACTCGAGTTGGTGTGAGCCACAGATCCCCCAACTTTCCCTTCCAAAGCAGCCCGCGTGACGTGGCTAATTCTCCTTCTGCCCACGGTCAGATTGTGTCCTGGGCTTTACTTTTGTTCGATACCCAAAAGCAAATGACAGAAAATCGGATCCTACAATGCGTTCTGATTATTCCCATGTCACAGAGTATTCTCTCAATGTGACAAACCGTGTTTACCCTGTTAGGGAGAGGGGGGAGGGATCCCTCTGATGGACCAGCTTTTGTGGGGCCGTTAAGTTAAATAGCCCCGCTAGGATTTAACACCAACAATGATAGTTTTAGTTCTCTTTCTCATGATCATTAAAGTTCTCATTTGTAAAATCTTAACTAAACATAGTTTTGATATTGAGGAGGCAAAGGTTATTTGGAAATCGTCACTTCAGCAAGAGGCACCCGACCCTCCTCCCTCCCACTGCTCCTGGGAGGGGATTGCTCTGCATCACACGAGTTCCTCCTTTGGCTGCTCTGCATATGTAGAAATATGTAGAAACACAAACTGCCATGCTAAAATTGGGACTGAATTCCTCCATCACTTCACCAGTCCATCAGAAATGCTGCCATCATTAAAGAGTTTTGTGGGGTTTTTCACATACACAGTAGCACCAGCATCATGCCAGGGCTGCTCTATGGTAATAACAGTGAAGGCCAGCAGTCCTTGCAGATCTTCCTGCTTTTCCAAACACAGAATGCTTGCTGTGCTGCAGGAGCTGCAGAGGAAGGAGCCCACCAGCTCTGTGCACTCCTATCTCCCATAAATGACACCGACACTGCATGCCCACAGCATGTGCTCTGACACCCTGTGCCTCTCACTGCACAGCACACAGCCAAAATTCCCTCGGGCTCGGGGTCCTAAAACTGCAGCACTGATAGTCTGCAGGAGAAGCAGTGCTGTGCTGCACTCTGCTCCTAGGAGAGTCCCAGCCTGCAGCCCGCTGTGCACTGCTGCAGCAGGTCAGGTCAGCTGGTGCAGGAGGAAGGAGCACTGAGCTACCAGCAATAGCCATGGTGGTACTGCTGAGCCCAGAGCAGCAGCTGGAGGATGGCACTGCACAGAGCACCTTTACTTTAAGAAGGGCAGATCGTGCTAAAGAAGAGCAAGTATCATAGGCCTTTGCAGTGTATTTAACCTCGGATATTAAAGATAGTAATCTTTCATTATGTGGTGATGTTGTGTTGATTACATCCACGTTTCTACATGCCTGAGGAAAAAAATGCACTGAATGATGCTGTTGCTGACTGCTCATTTCTGGCTGTGCTCACCTCTCTATAAAGCATAATGGAAAAGTGCACAGAGAACAAATAACTGAGAAATATGTACAAAACTCACTCCTTTGTGAAGGGATCTCTTCTGTTTCCCTTTCCCAGTCAGTGATTGCCTCCAGTCTGGTGTCATAGAATCCTAGAATGGCCTGGGTTGCAAAGGACCACAATGCTCATGTAGTTCCAACCCCCTGCTACGTGCAGGGTCACCAACCGCCAGGCCAGGCTGCCCAGAGCCACGTCCAGTCCATTTGGACCAGCCCATGCCTGAGCTGAGAACCTCTGTAGCCAAAGAGGAGATTTGGCCTCACAGTAAATCCATCACCAATAGCTGCTGACCCAAAACCTTCCCCCACATTTGCTCCATAACCAACACAGTATTTGCAGGGCTGATACCGCTGACAGCAGACCTCGAGCTCTCCTGGATGCGTGGGGCCTCCTGTGGGGCTGCAGGGGACCTTGCAGGACACTTCTGCTGCTCTGCAGGGAAACTTTTGTGCAGCATCTGGGGAAGCGGCAGCGCACCGATGGGGCACAGGGAGCCGCCTGCCGAGCTCCGGCCGCTCCCCGGCTGCGGGGCACCGAACTGCTCCTGGACGGCGCGGGGCTGCTCAGGGCTCGGCAATCCGGGCCGCCCCGCTCCGCACGCCGCTTTGCCAAAAGAGGGCAATGTTGCCGTGCAGAAGCGGCCTGTCGGGCTGCGGCTCCGGCTGAGCTCCGTGCCCGCTGGCGGAGCTCCGTGCCGGAGCCATGCGGTGCCACACGCGGGGCCGACGCGGAGCCCCCGCCGTACCGAAGAGCCGCACGCATCTCCGCTCCTACACCGGGCGCTGCTCGGCTTTTAGCCTTCGGGCAGCGTTTGTGCTTCATAGGGAAAATAAAGATGATGATGATGATTATTGTAAATGGAGAAGCCAAGGGGGATGGCGGCGCCCTTTGCCGGTGCCCGTGTCCGAGCGCTGCCCGGGGCCGGGCGGTGCTGCGGGGCTGTGCGGTGCGGTGATACACAGCACCCACCGCGCCGAGCTGTGCTGCTCCGCCGGGCACGGAGCTTTGGGGATGGCAGCCCGGCCCGGGGGCGGCAATAAGGGCACGGGGGGAGGCAGCGCCGGGCGGGGGACGCTCGGGAAAACCTTCCTGACCGCCGGCTTAGGGCTTCGTGTGCCGCCCCTCATTTCTGCAGCCAAAGCTCTCCCAACAAACATCGCATTTCTGCTCCTCGCCGGCATCTGTCAGCGGCTGTACCTGAGGAAGTCTGTTATTAAAAGAATAATAACTGTATTGCGGGTTTCTGAACCCAAGATTGTATTTTCTTTCTCAAATATTCATTAAAAACATAGATTGTATTTTATTGGAAGTGGCCTTTAATGAATAGCGTTCTTGTTTGCGTACAAGAAGCCGCTTCCAGCGCAATCCTCTGACAGTAATTGTGGTCTGAATTGAGACCGCACAATAACTGAGTGCAGTTAATGGCTATCCTGTGGATTGAGTGCTCCACTTTTGTCATTATCAGGCTACTTTTTAAAATGCAGAAATTAGCCAGGCCAGCAAAGAGTTAATTACGTTCCTGTGACAGGAACCTCTCAAAACACATTAATTGAGAAGAATTCTTTGTCTATAGTGCAGGGCAGAAATTTGAAAGACATTGGCAGATGATATCATGTAAGTAGTTACAGAACAGCATTAGAAGGAAGGAGGAGGAAAAAAAGGTGTTGTGTGAAGGGGGAAACCCTCCTGGTGAGGAACCCCGTGCCACCAGGGCAGGCTGAGCTCACCCAGAGGCAGCCAACGCTTTCTGTGCTGCTGAAGGAAAAACCAGGAGCCTTCCTCATATTCTTTTTCAATAATGATGTGGAGATGATTTTCTGTTTGCTTGTTTGTTTGTTTTTTGAAGATAAATCCTGTTGTCTCAGACTCTGCTCATCTCCAGCCTCTCTTCTTCTGGCATGGCAGAAAAGAATGTTAAAAAAATCATCTTCCAAACTCCCAGCACAGGACGCTGTGACAAACATCAGAGACAGCCGTAGCACTGAGTGCTGCTGCTGGGAGCAGCCCAGCTGTCGCAGCACCCTCGGGTCTGGAATACTGAGCTCACACACTGTCACAGGGCCACAAAGTGCTGCTGGGCCTTCGGCACCTGGGAGCTGAATTGCTTTAGCCCTCACTATTCAACACTGATGGTGTGGAGAGAACCTTCCATGCAAACAAGGAAAGTTGAAAGTAATCATAGAATCCTAGAATGGCCTGGGTTGCAAAGGAGCACAGTGCTCATCCAGTTCCATCCCCCTGCTGTGTGCAGGGTCACCAACCAGCAGCCCAGGCTGCCCAGAGCCACATCCAGCCTGGCCTTGAATGCCTGCAGGGATGGGGCATCCACAGTCACACTGACAAACACCAGCTCTCCAGAAAGAGACAAATTAAGTACCACTATATCTGGGGCTTATAGAAAAAACAAACAAAAAAAAAGGAAATAAAAATTTGTTATTTTCCATACATGATTTCCATTGAGACGAGGCTGCACTGAACCCAGCTTTGGCTGCACTGGGCTGGCAGGCACAGGGAATGCTGACTGCTGTGCTCTGCTGATGGATGCTCAGAGCAGGACACTTGTCCTGTGCATTGCTCTTCTTGGAAGGGAAATTTATGCACTGCTGATTGATTTCTGACACTATTGAGCTTGACAGTGAGTCAAAGAGATGTGGAAGTTCAATGGGGACAGCTCTTGTACGCTAGAATACAGTGATGTACACAAACACGTGGAGGGTCAGATAGGATCTGCGGACATCACTCACACAGGGCCAATCCTTCAGCTGCTGAAATGGAAGCTGAGAGTGGGTCTCAGGACGGGACCTCAGGCTTTGCTAGCACACAGCCTTTCCTGGCAGCCCAACGGCAGGATGCATTTCAGACATGTCAGCCCACCATGGGCCTGCACAGACCCAATGTTCAGCTCAGTTCCATAGGAGGCTTTGCAGGACCTTCTACAGCATTGTGCATCAAACACACAGTACTGTACAGTTGGATGCCTCTGGACAGCTTTCCAACAGAACGATTGGAAAAGACCTGAATTTGGAGACAGGGCTTTACAGAAGTGCTGGAAATGGGCTCAGCTTTCTGCACTTCTCAGCAGTGCCACACAGCTGTTTGCTGCAGCCGGGCAGAGCCGTGCAGCACCGCGCCGGGAGCTGGGCAACGATGGAGGGAGCTGCTATTAGGATGTGTGCTTCGTGCAGCCAACGTGGGCCTCCCTGCTCACAGGGCTGGAGGAGGGATAAACGCTTTGAAGAGGTGTCTGAGTGATATCTAACATCTCTCTCACTAAAGAAGCCTCCAGTGGTCCTTTTTATCTGCATCAGATGCCGCTCAGTCTGCTGAATGGAAGGGGCACTGCTCACACTGGTAATTCTTCTCCAGAACTAATTAACTGAAAGATACTGTACTGATTACAGAAAAGGTGTTAACAGAAGCCTAGGAAGTTGAAAACAAAATTAAACTGCGCTTGAGAAAGGCTCTCTCCTTAATCTTGAGGTTGTGATGTACCATGCACTCCAAACGGAACACGTTGCAGCAAATGATGAATTTCATTATCTTACATTTGAAAAAAAAAGCCACTATTACTGGATGGGGGACATAAAGGGGCACCAACAGCTTTCACCTCCACCTCAACATGCTGGTTTGTTCTCCTTGGGTACCATGAGGAGAGAGGTGCTGTGATGGGAGGCCTGAGAATGGGCACAGGAAGGTGGCACACAGGGATCCCTTGCGGTAAGGGTGGGTCTTTGGGTGCCTTCCAGGGATGCTCCTCATCTGCTGAGTGTGTGGTGTTTGGGGAAAAAAAGGGCAAGTCTTTGCATGGTATTTCTCACAAATTACTTACAGTCCACAGAACGAAACTTTTAAGGTCGATTCTTTCAGTTCTGTAGCACCCTGTATTTCAAACCATTTGGGGCACTGCAGGTAATATTTCTCTCTCCCATCCCATTTTCTCACACCGTCCCCATTCTCCTTTTCCATACATCCTGCTTTATGCTCTGACGGCAGTAATTTCTCGAAAGCTTTGCAGTTACACCAGTGGAGGCCCAGTGCTGCTGATTTACACCTGCTGTGGGAAGGAGGATGAGCCCTGTGAGTCGGGATCTGATGGCTCCAAGGCACGGCATAGAGCAGAGGGGCAGCACAGGCTGTTGCTGTGCATGGAATGAGCAGAAGGGGCTGTCCCAGCTCTTGGTGGAGCTGCCCCAGCTTTGCCAGCACTAAGGGACGTGGCTCTGTGGGCACGGTGGGGTGGTGCTATGATTCTATTTCCCTTCTGTCAGTCATGGTTTGTAATTAGCTTCCCCACAGAGGAGGAAGATGGATTATATTTTAATATCTGGAGACTAAAATTAGTTTACGTTTTAGCAAGTTAGCACTTCTTAGCAGCTGATTTACTCTAGAAGCCGCAAATTCTGTGAGCTTGCAATTAATCACACATTGGTCATTTTCTTTCAGAAACGTTCGTTTTTGCAGTCTGGGTCACAATGGGGGAAAACTCAGAGGGTGGTGAGGCACTGGCACAGGTTGCCCAAGGAGGCTGTGGATGCCCCATCCCTGCAGGCATTCAAGGCCAGGCTGGATGTGGCTCTGGGCAGCCTGGGCTGCTGGTTGGCAACCTGCACACAGCAGGGGTTGGAACTGGGTGAGCGTTGTGGGCCTTTTCAACCCAGTCCATTCTAGGATTCTATGAAAATGGACCTTTTGTGCCCTGAGAAATCACAGCTTGTGGTCAACTTTTCAGTGTGTGCCCTCCACTGCTCAGTGTTCTTAACAGGAGAACCAAGGGGTTTTCAAAGGCATTTATTTCAGAAAGCCACGATGGGGTCATCCCTTCTGAACCAGAACCCCATGTGCAGGACAGTGGGTTGGAGGTCCCAGTATCCACAGGCAGTGCTGGCAGCCAAAGCCACTGCCGAGAGCCTCCCAACCCCCCCACATCACTGTCCTCTGATGGCTGGCAGAGGTGGCTGGGCATGAACACAGTGTGCTTAAGAACCACGGGCCGTGTGCTTCTGAGGAACTGTTTACTAATAAATCAAAAATAAATTATTGTTTTCAGCCGACATTAAGTAACCTCTGCCAAAAAATTAACCTGTAGCTGTTTGACATCACAGAGCGATACATCACGCTGCTGCCAGCACGCTGATCCCTCACCACGCCGCTGCAACAAATCCATCAGGCAACCAATTCTGTTCATTAGAATTCATTTAAATCTCAATTAAAAAGTTAATTAAAAGTAAGAGTGAGAAGGAAATCATGTCTAACATTCTTATTAAACTCAAATCACCAAATTAATTTTAAATCCAAATCAGCGATCGGAAGTGGAAATGTAAAGAAAAAGGGGAAAAAAATGGTACAGTGCGTTCCTGGGGGGAGGGAGGGCTCCTTTGCTCAGCACTCCCAGGTGGAGCAGCTCTCTGGGCCGTAACGCTGCTCATCACCCCGTGCTCTGCAGCTCCATCCCATTTTATTTTCAGACGTTGCACGCCTGATTCCTCGGATAGATCTGTCTTTGTCAGTGTGAGCCCCTGAGTTCAAACAAATCCTGCTCCCGCTCGCTTTTTATTAACTTGCTCCAAACTTCACACTTGTGTCTCTTCCTTTGTTCCCGTGTCACAGAACACCTTTCTACAAAGGAGCTGGGATGGACCCACTCCAGCCCTGCAATGGGCCATCTGCACGGCACAGGACACTGTGCTCTCCTGCGGCACCAGCTTTCATTCAGGGATGCCCTGGGACTTCTCCTAGATGGATTTAACTGTGATGCGGAGCTCTCTTCCCTGGGAGGAGCACGGCCATCCCTTCTGGTTCCTGCAGGTCCAGAAGTGAGGCTGTGTGCATCCCGCCAGGCTGCAGTGCCTCCTCATTCCCCATGCGGGTGGAGGTGGGCAGGGTGTGCCTGGCTCCGGCTCTCATTAATCATTTGGCTCTCCCCGGCCGCTCGCAGCATCTTCTGGAGGAACCCTTCTCTTTATTCATTCAGACAACCCTTTGGATTAAACAGAGCCAGCTAAATGTCAAACCAAATCTGAGTCTTGATGCAGATAATCATTTCAATAATATTTCTCCATTTGTGCCCAAACACCAGGGGAATAAAGCTTTTCTGCTGTCAGGTAGTGTAAGACTGCAGTTGGTGTAAATGCTTGACATTGAGCCAGATGGCTTAGCCGTGCCGCAAACATATGTTCAACAAGCAGGCTTGCACACATTGGAATTTTATTATTTTGAACTAGTGAGGCATGCATATTTATTTACTTGACCCCCTTTGGTGTCGCTCTGGTATTAAAACAATCGGCTCGGAGCTCCTGGGCACAGCACAGCCCTGCTGCGGCGGCTCCAGCTGGGGGTGGGCACTGCTGGACCCCAATGGGGAGGGCTGCCCTGCACCGCTCACCGTCTGACCTCCTGGAAGCCACGGCCTGCCTGCAGCTGATGCGTGATGCTCTGCCAGGAGCCTCCAAATCCTTGTGCTGAGTTGGCCGAGTTAGAAAAAAAAATATCAGCGCAAAGGGAAAAAGACCGAACAAGATAAAAGATTAAAATCTTTGGCTGGGGAGCACGACACATCGCTGAGCAATGGGGGTGAGGCTTTGGGGTGTTTTTTCAGGCTGATGTTAAATAGTTGGACATAAATCTCAGTAATTTCACAAAACAGCACAGCAACGACCTGGGACCTGGTTCAGAACTCATTAAAAGCTGCAGGAAGCTTCCTGTTATCTGGAATGTGTGCCGGATGAAGTGCTCGTGTTGTATTTGGGTCTCAGTGCCGGAGATGCTCAGGGCAGCACAATGATCCACTACCAGGGCTGTTCCAGTGCAACAGCAGCCATGTGTCTGCCTTTGGAAGCAAGGTGTCTGTGTGTTCATCAGAGCATCCACACGAGAAAGAAAAATCCATCTCACGCAGCCGGCAGGCAGCCTGCAGGATACAGGATACCCCCCCATACACAACAGGTGTTATTGAGTCCTTCAGAATGTGCCACTGCTCCTATGGATGTGACAGCTGACCTGGTAACAAAGCAATCAGTTGCACACCGGCTCAGAGCAACACCGTGCACCAGTGTTTGTGCTGCAGCTTCGGCAGCTTGAGACAGAAAGATGCAAGGTGCAGTTTGGCAGCACTCACTCCTCACAGTCTTCCCATGCCATCAGTGGGTGCAGGGAGAGGGCCAAAAGAGGCCATGCTGACTGTTCTGCTCTACAGCCCGTGCCCACTGCTGCCTGGGGCAGCATCCTGTGCTATTGCAGCTCCACAAGCTGAGGACCATCAACTACTTTTGTCTGCAAAGCGCCGCGTGCATCTGGGTGCTCTTGCCATAATAGTAATAGTGCTGGGGTTTCTGACAGCGCTGTGCCCGTTCCCCAGGACTGGAGCATGCCGTAGCGCATTGCTAAGCAACACCCATTCCCCCTCTTGTTTCCAACGGCGATGCACGCCAGCAGGGTCTCTGCAGCCCTTCTCCAGGGCAGCCGCAGCACGCAGCCCCTCAGCCCCCACTGCAGCCCCCACAGCACTGGTGGGCAATGGGCTGGCACCGCGCACACAGAGCTGGGGGCTCCGAAGGAACCAGCCTTTTTGTTTCCGCTCGTGCCTTCAGGATTCAGTGCGGATGTGCAACTGGTTCGTTCGCTCACTGCTCCTGGGGAAGGGCGGAGGGGAGGTGTGAGCAGGGGATGCTCCGCATGGCAGCCGTGCCGAGGTGATGTATGGCCGTGTCCGCAGAGCCGCGTCCTGTGTGCCTGAATTACACCCTCCGGATTGCAGATCTGGTGTGTGTGAAATGGGATTGTCCTCAACAGGAGATAAAATTCTTCTCTTTCCAATTTTAAATCTTTACAGGCACTAAAGGGCACACACAAATGGGCACATGGACTAAACGAGACACGCCATGCCGAGTAGCTGAGACAGATATGTCATGTTTAGATGCTGTTGTTCTTCCACAAGTACTCATCTCGAGCTAATCAGTGCTGCTGAACAGTCATTTTGATTTATATCTGTTGATAAATCATTCTTCCCTGGTGAGGCCACGCTGGCACTGTGGGGATGGCCCCAGGCAATCCCATGGTGTGCGGCTGTGCCCCCCTCACCCAGCCATTCCACACCACCACCCCATACCTTGGGAGAACCAGCACAAACCAGAGGGAAGGAGGTGCTGAGCAAATTTTCCTAATTGTTTGGCTGGGTTTTGAATTACTTCGCTCTGGTGAACAAACCCACTCATCCCCATCTGCACAACACAAGCTGATGGCTCAAATATTGAAATAAAGGGCCCAAGCAGCCGCCTCAGTACCGGTGATACACCTGGCGTGGGAGGGTGCTGCTCCTTGCTGGCTCCTCTTACAGTGCATGGCCGTGGGTCCATTTAAATGCAACAGCCCTTTGACAGGAATTAATGGAGTGTTAAAATCTAAATGTATTTTTTTCCCATTTCCCCGAATTCACAGCCTTTCAGTGGGTGTTTATCTCTGATATTTAAACGCCATCATTTCAGTGTATCTCAGCAGAACTTTGGAAAAACAGCTCTGCCTCTGCCATGGGAATACTGTATGTAATTACCAACACCGCTTTCTGGGAGCATCCTTAAGGTGCTCAGATGGGAACCTTGAGATGAGCGCACGGCAATGGCTGTGCTGTGTAGGAACCCTGTGCAAGGCTGGCCTTCCCTCCTGGTGCTGTTGGCATGGCCGGCACCATGCAGCCCTCCCTGTGCCACTCCTCTCATACTCATTTATTCAAACGCTCTGCTGCACTGCACACTTTCTCTTAGGAAATTCTCGTTAAGCAGCTCCTCCTGCTTCAGCTGAACCCCACTTCCCCACAGACAGAATCTGAACCAGAGCCCAACATGAGGTCCATCTCCAGCAAACAGCAGTGGGGCCCCTCTGTGCTCCTGGGGGACGTAGAGCCGCTCCTCCTCTCTGCAAAGCCCTGGTAGGAAACACAAAGTGCATCTCAGCCAGCGGTGATTTTCCTTTAAAAAAATGAAATGGAACTGAAGTTGACTTTAGGATATAGATCTCTATCCTCTCAGTCATTTTTGTGCTATTTTTTCATAAACTTGGCCGCTTCTCGTTTGCCCTCTAATAATTCTCTGAAGGCTCATTTCCCCTGTATAACTCTGTGTAAACACAAAGTTGAGAAAAGGGTATTTAGACTCATCCTGCAGGAATGCTGTTTTTGAGAAAATGTTTGTTTACCCATGTCAGTAATTTTCAAAAATATAATGTGCATTCAAAGATCAAAGATAATCACACTGCGAAGTCCAGCATTCCCATCAGGTCGCAGCTCCGGCAGAATTGCATTTTAACACCGCCGCATGCAGGCTCAGCTGGCTGCATGCGAACAATGGAGCGCCAGGCAGCGCCTGCTCCCACAATGGCAGGGTGAGCAGCGACCACAGCGACAGCACGGGGCCGTGGGGCCTTCCTGACAGCATCCTTCAGGAGTGGGGAGGGATGCGATAATTCGCAGTGCTGGGCGCCCCGGTGAGTAAAGGTAAATGCCACTGAAGGCAGGAGCCACTGTGTGTTCTACACGACACAACTTCCTTTGCTGCGTTTCTTTCTGAGTACTTGCTTAATTGTTTTATGCATGCGAGGGGAAAATATTTGTAAAAGCTCACCCAAATTCTTTTCCAAAGTACTTTTTGAGGCTACAGAAGAGTAGGTTGTGGACGATATGCTTGGCGCATATCACGTTCTCCTATTTTCTTGCTAATTCACAGAAATAGACATCCTGAAGAAGCACATCACATCTCTGGATCCTGCACGCCCAAAGCACATGCAGCCCTGTGTGAGCAGAGCTGGGGGCACGGCAGCTGATACTCCAATGCTTCCAGGCCCATGGGTGCTGGGATGGGCAGCTCCAACCCCCACTGCCCTCACCAGGTTTCCAGAGCTGCCAGACTGACTTTTCAATCCATTTATCCCAGTGGTACGGTCAGTTTGAATTAGTGGAGTTGCTCACTTTAATGATGGTGGCTATCGATGATTTGCACCAACATTTCTGTGCAACTGCAGCTGCTGTGACTGTGCCATCGGACTGTGCTTTCCATTAAAAAAACAGCAACAGCTGCTCTGCCCGTGATGACTGCATGGCCTTGTGCTCCTGCTCGCATGGCATGGCAGGGGATGGCACTTTGTGGCATTTGACGGCATAGGATAGCACTTCATGGCATGGCATGGCATGGCATGACCTGGCACTTATGACTCCATGGCACGGCACACCATGGCATGGTATGGCACAGCATGGCACCTCATGGCATGGCAGAGCGCAGCACTGCACAGCATGGCACTTCATGGCACCTCGTGGCATGGAATGACAAGACGTGGCACAGCACAGCATGGCATTTCATGACACACTGTGGCACAGCATGGCGTGGTTCACCTCAATAACACGACCACATCTTGCATCGCAGTGCTGGGACGATTCCCAAACCCTTGAGCTGGAGGCCGGGCCTGAGGCCATTAATCAGGGCAGCAGCAAGGACATGTGCCCGCACCTCCAGCAAACAGGAATACGCACATACACACCAGGGCAATTACTTGTGTGCAACTGACAAGGGAAAATTAAATGTAAAGCCTGCTGTAAACAGCCAATAAATCTCGGCTTGTACGCATGTCTCAGCCTGGGCTGGGAGCAGCCCTGTGACTCTGGGGCTCCATATGCAGGGCTGTGCACAAGTGGGGTCTGGTGCTCCTGTCCTGGGCATGGAGGTCCCGGTGGTGCCTGGGGGAACCCCGCAGGCGCACATCCCCCAGCCCTGGGCAGCGCCGTGGTGATGGGGATGGAGGAACCGCAGCCGGGCCCAGGGAGGAAAGTTTGTAAAGAAAGTAGAGAACACAGACTTGCCGTGGTATCAGAAGGAAAATTTATGCATCGCCTTTGAGTTCAACTTCTCCATTAAAGCTTTTTCCCTATAATCTAGGGAGTTCTTATCTTGGTGACTTATGATGTTATGGAGGGGCTCATGCATGGAAAATGTCAATAGAAATAGTAACTCTAGAAGGGAAGGGCCTCCTAATTAGTCCCCATTTAGATTTTATGATGGCTTTGAGATCTGCTCATCCTGACAGTGCGCACTCTGGTTACATATTGTTCTAGCCTGAGGGAACCATAGGAAAATCCAGATTTATTGTACCTATCATACCAGCATATTTCATTTGCCATTATGAGCAGCCATCTCGCAATGATGCAGGAGTATTTATTACAGATTAAATTGTAGGACCTGGATGGTTTAGTGAGGTTCTTGAGGTATCATTTATGTCATTAACTGGCTCATTATCAGATCTGCAAATCTCAATTCCTTTTTCAGTGCCTTCTGTCTCAGGGCTGGGGGTGCACGCGTGTGCGGGGCTGTGCCACGCGTGTGCAGCCGTGGGCCGTGTCCCGCGTGGCCGTGTGCCCACGGGCAGCACACAGTGCAGCAGGGGGCACGGCTCTCCTGCAACTTCCTCCCCATTCCTCCCTCTGCCGATTCCTCCCTTTTAGGCTGCGACTGCAAAGCGAAAAGCTGAGAAAGGTGGTGGTA
The DNA here is from genome assembly GCF_019238085.1 of Lagopus leucura. Lineage (NCBI taxonomy): Eukaryota > Metazoa > Chordata > Aves > Galliformes > Phasianidae > Lagopus > Lagopus leucura. The sequence continues at coordinate 559,890 of NW_024962273.1, forward strand.
GGAGAGGAGGCAATTTAACTCTAATTATTTAACGAGTCTATTGCAAGCGTAAGCTTATTACCGGTGGCAAAAGAATGCACCGGATTTTTTTTTTTTTTCCCAGTCCCTTTTATGCTTTCTCTCTGCTTGGAGAGTTATTTGAAGAGGTTTAATCCAGTCCTGGCTGCTGCTGCTAATTCCAAAGGAGGACGGGGTGCTCCCACGCTCCTCACCGGCAGCTTTGGAAAGCTCACTGATAGAGCTCCCAGCACTGCCGCCGCGCTTCCATTTAGTGATATTATTTGACTTTATTGTTCGATTCAACTTGTGTGTCCCTCGTTGTTGGTATTTGCCCTATTTACTCTCCGATATTGCTTTTTCATAAAACCAGGGAATGGCATTTTAGTTGTTGTGTTCTTTGGTATTAAAACGCACTCCAGACAAGCGCGGGAGGACGCTCAGGATTGCTGGGTTCAGGGCAGGGGCCACGGAGGAAAGCGCACCGCTGCCGGGTTGTGGGGATTAATTAATTCATGGGACAGCTAATATTTGCAGGGAAATGACAGCATTGGAAGCGAGTGCATGAGAATGCAATCTGTTATCTCCCACCACTCTGCAGCAAAAAGGAGTTAAAAGATTTCCGAGCGTGTTTGCTTTTGTTGATTGCACCTGGAAGTTATTTTTGTAAAAGTAGTCATTTTTGGACTCCAGACTCGTGACATTAAGGGATAAATACAGCCAATTACCTGGCAGTGATTGCTTACCAAAGGGCTGTGGCACATCTGTTTGTGTGACGACTCCCGAGCTCAGTGCGTGCTGCCATGCGGGCGACACGCGTGGTGTGAGGTGCTTTGCTCTGACACAAAGAGAGGACCGCTGGTGGAAGGGAGACAAAAGCTCAGCTCAAGCACAAGGATGGCCCTGTGCAGGTATCTGCAAAGCAGCTGACCGACGCCAAAATATTGTTTGCAGTGGAAGTCTGAACGCAGAGCAGCCACCCCCTACAGAGCTCCCCATTAAACTTGTTGCTTGCAACCCAGAGTTAATAAATAGTGCTGAAAGGTCAGGTGGGAAGGGTTTCCCTTCCTTCTCTGCCCCGCTAATTCAGAGCCTTCTTGATGCCTTTGTCCTTATTATGCCTGTTGGAGAGACCTGCCCCTAAGAATGCCTCAAACATCCACCCATAAAAATATATACACATTTTAACCTCTAAAGTCCATAACACATCTGGGGTATCTGTGTAGAAATTATTGCTTCAGAGGTGTTAGCAGTGCACTGATAATTCGATTTAACTGTTGGTACGTATGCTGTAGAACAGCTCTCTGCTCTCACATAACGTTATGCCAACAGGTTTGAAAACAAAGCTGCCAGGAGGATTGCAATGTACCTTCGTGCAAAAGAACCAGAACACCATCAGCATTAAAACGTGCTTAAATGAGGAGATTTTCTCTGTAATTTAAAAATGGTCTTTTTTTCTTACTTAGATTTATTTTTCATTTTCCTCCGTGAATCTAAAAGTGGGACATTTAGAAACCGAAACTGAGGGGAAGGACAGAACTGCTGGGTGTGCATCTCCTCTCAGCCTTCTGGTCGGTGCATGCAGTGCTCACTGTGGGTAAGGAAATGGGGTAGGAATGCAAATAAAAGTGGCAATGTGCATCTTCTTTCAAAGAGTATTTTCTGCTCCGAACAGCTGCGGTGCCGTTCAGTAATTCAGATCTTCTGTGTGCTTTACAACTGCAACCACGTCGGCAAGGAGAGCATCTGTAAATAGGAACGGTGTGAATATTGCCCGGCTGTTCCCTTGGTAGGGATTTTAAAATGAAAACGTAATTATTAGAGGAAAAAAATTATCCCTTACCTGAGCTGATAGCCAATTAGTGAGAGCTCAGCGCTAAGTGAGTCGTCTCCCACAGCCCGAGCGCTGCGGTACCCATGAATAAACAAATTGGGCGCACTGTGAATGGGCTGCGGGAAGCAGGAGCTGCTCTGAGCCGCCTTTGTGGCGCTGCCCCGGCCGAGCCCGGCTCTGCTGCTCCATCTGAACGTGGAGCGGCCGCCCATCGCTGTGCCTTTCCGGGCCGCTCCCGGCGCTGCGCTGCTGCTGGGTTGCCGTAGGAACGGGAATTCGAGTAAATATGCACACGAAGGAGAAATGTCTACTAAGAAATGTGGATAGCATCGATAAGTTGCCAGATCGGGCAGCGTGCGCCGCAGTGCGCTCTGATGGGATCCATCAGAAAGCACACAGACACGCACACACATGGAGGGACATCCACAAGGCTTCAGCAAGATGCACACACTTCTACACATGCTGAGGATGGAGGCAATATTTTCACAGTGGTGACACTGGGCATGGCTTTGTTCTTTCCAAGGCCATGTGCACTTTGCTCGCCTCCCTGCACCTCACCCTGCAGTTTTCAGAGCAGGAGCAGAAGGTGACAGAAGTTCTGTTCTCCCCTTCTGCTCTTTGTTTCCTGCTCAGCTGATTCCTTTCTGCTCAGGAAAGGGTCATTTAATCCGGTGCACATAAATCAAACCCTGGGCTGCTGGAGCTGGTTGCTCAGGGATACTGGGAGCATCCACATGATGTTATTCCGGTACAAATTCTTGAAAGGTAAAAGGTAAATGTTCTTAATTGAATGCAAGAGACTGTCTAAACAAGCACGTGAATGAACAGGTTACAAAACTAAGGAATATTTTGCTCTCTGTAAGGAATTCCCTCTGACTGTCTTAGCCATGTGCCATGAATAGGGACTGGGAACTGCGAGCACTGACAAACACACTAATTTACAGGCAGGGGAACTTCGAAACTCTGACAGCAGTACTTGGGAATGCTGCTGCTCACTGAATGCGATACATCTGAAGATTTCCTGCAAGGAACAGTACCCAGGTTTTTACTGAATTCCTTCTGCCTGTGTAAAGGGTGCTGCACCCGTAGGCAGAAGCTCCTCACCAGAACAGTGGGAACGAGCATCCTTCCTCTGCACAGTCCCAGCCTCTGCGTATGTGCTGACTGCCTTCTCACTTTTAATTGCAGTTCAGCGACTAAACTCATCTCAGTCATGCTCTTGCTCAGATGGGATAAATCCAGTGAGGTTCCTGTACAGTACCAATCCAATGAGATTCACACACGGAGCCAACCTGATGAGGCTCCTATATAGACCCAATCCAACAAAGTTCTCACTCCCATGATGTTCCCACAGACGTACAGCAGGGCAGTGGGAGCTGTGCTTTGCAGCAGTTTCCTGATGCTCAAGCTGGTGTGGCACTGGTTTCACATGAACCACGTCCTCACTGGGGATGAGGACTGGGGCCATCTGAACTCACTGGAGCCAATGGGTGCCTGAGGTGTAAAGAGCCCAAGACCGGACCCTGGGACTCCTCACCCTTGCAGCCCCACTCTGCACTCCCACCTGCAGGCAGCGCTGGGCACCAGGACTCAGCAATTAATCGTTCCTCTCCCTGAGAGCACAAGGTGCAGATGAGAGGTGGCAGTCTCTGTGCCGATGGAGAAGCATCTGGAGGAAAGGCAGCCTGATCTCTGTGCCCCTGACCATTTACAATTTATATGTCCTTGTCAGATGGGGAGTTTGATGACTCTAATGTCATGTTTGTCCTTCACCCTGAGAAAATCTCCTTTTAAAGATCACCAGCCCGTCTCTATTGACAGTAACCGTGCAGGTCATGATATTAACATGTGTTGGATTTTTCCAAAATACTAATCTTCTTTGCCTGTAAAGAAAAAGAGGGAAACAAAAGCCCATGACCCACGCTGCAGCTATCACCAAATAGATATCTATCACTGGATAGATGCTGCTGTCACCAAATCTCACTTCGTTGCAGAGGCCATAGCCTCGCTATATGGTCCCTGTAGGCTCCCTGCTGCTGGCAGGGAGGAGGTTGTGGTGAAGTGGGTGTCAGAATCTGCTTCTAGGTAAGCAGCAATAAAAATGTAAGTTAAACCAGGAATAAAAGCACCATCTTCCTGCAGGGAACTGCTGCTGGCAGTGCTGGGCCCAGCCAGGACACAGGGCTGTTCTGAGAGGGCTGGACGTCCTAGGACCCAAGTGTGGGGGTCTGACCTGCAGGGACCAAGCTGTGGGCAGCAGCAGGAGGAGGCAAACGCTGAGCATCAGGAGCTGCCACAAGCTCACCCAACACACCCTGCTGAGCCAATCAAAGGCACCAGCAGCCCTGGTAGGCAGGAGCACCACAGCGGTCACATGTAACGAGGTTGAAGGATGAGTGAGCCCTGGGAGATGGGGTGGAGCGATGAAAACCACGGGCTGAAATTGGAAAGATGCCTTTGTCTTGTTGAGCGTTCCTAGCAGTCTCCCACGGGGCATGGCAGAAGCAGCATCTCTTGAATAGCTAAAACTGCGCTGAACGAGGCACTTGATAGGTCTCTGGAGAGAACACACTGCATTGGCAAGGGTAACAGATTAATGGACCTAATAGATCTATTTTCTCCTCATTTCTGATGGCAGAAATTTTTTACTTCTTGATCTGCAAGTGGCTTAGAAATGAAGAGAGGCTCCACACAGCCCCAGCCCCAGCAAGGCACAGCTTCCTCACAGTGCTGCCATGCACACAGCAAAACCTGCCAGAAGCAGAGTGCTGGATGCATCCTGCAAAATGCCAGTTTTCACGGTGCTACTGTCATGCTTCCAGCCTGCCTGAGTTCTCCCTATTGCTCTACAAATCATAGAATCACAGAGTCCTGCAATCATTAAGGTTGGAAAAGACCCCTGGGATCTCCAAACCCAACCCCTGCCCACTGTCCCTCAGTTCCACATCCCCATGGTTCTGGAACACTTCCAGGGACAGTGACCCTTCACTCCCTGGGCAGCTGTGTCACTGCAGGACAGCTCTTTGAGAAGAATTGCTTCATAATATCAACTCGACCATTTTCTGGGGCAACCTGAGGCCATCGCCTTTCGTGTTACTGCTGCTACCTGGCAGCAGAGGCTGACCCCCTCCTTATCACAACCTCCTGTCAGGAGCTGTAGGGAGTAATGAGCTCTTCCCTGAGCCTCCTCCAGATTGAACCATCCCAACTCCCTCAGCCTTTCCACATAAGACTTGTGCTCCAGACCCTTCACAGCTCTGTTGCCCTAATTTCTGCATGAAAAGTCTGAGCCAAATTCTGAGTCTGTTTCTCTCCATAGGGACCCAGTGCACCCATAACATTGTGCTTCGCCACCCTTCAGCCAGAGGAGGCAATGTGCCAAGATGTGGAAGCATGTTTTGCTGCATGCTAATGAATTGGTTTGGAAGCACTGGGCTCCGTTTCACTGAGTGCACAGAGCCCCGTGTCTGTCCTGTGTTGCCCTGTGCTGAGCTTGCTGCTGCAGCAGGGTGCCCTCAATTAGCCCCGGTAATTGCAGTGTGCAGGGAGCGACCTTCTCCCTGAGCACAGCCATCACTGAGCAGACACCCTGCTGCTGGGCAGCCAGCAGCACATCCCTGCTGCACAGCACTCAGAAGGCCAGCGTGCTGGGCCAGTCCTGCTGTGAGAGCTGAATGGTGGTAGCCATGGGGAGGCTTTGGATCCCACAGACCCACATCAGGGTCAGCAGAACCCCCATGCTCACCCTCACCCATCTGCGTCCTCCTTATCATCACCACTATCACCACCTTCACCTCTCCCAAGCCAACAGCAAGACAGTAATTCTGACGAAACTGCCCCAACTCAGCTGCCACATGCAGCACATTCCGAGTCCCATGGCTCTGTGACAGCGGACGTGGCAGCCAAGGCAGCGTGCTCACCACCACTCCTGCTCCTGGATGTTCACATTGCATGCAGAGCCCTGCAGAAGGGAGCGCGGTACAAAACATGTTCTGGTGCTGACCCAATCCGCACACATCCACAATTGGTGTTGTGTTCCAGCACCATTCTGGTGATCACAAGGCAGAACGTGTGCATCACAGAAAGCTGCAGATCTGAAACTCTCACATGTATTACTTTAGCAGAGCGCTTGCACTCTCATCCCACATGAGATGGGATCAGCAGCACATCACTTATCTACCTGCAATCCAACGAGTCCGTAACACTGAGAAGTTACAAGAATACAGTTAAAATTTACAGAAAGTCAAATGAAATTGGGCAAAAGGAAAAGGGGATGCATCCAGAACAAAGGCTGCTGCCTGGGTAGGGGCTCCTGTCATGGGCAAAGCCATACCTGTAGGGTGAACCATAGGTAAGGGAGGACACACAGCACCCTGGCAATTGGGGAATTCATAGATTTAACAATGGGATTTACTGAAAGCAATGACTACATGGCATAGGAACATGCACAATTATATTAATTCAGTGCAAGAGACTTAGACATTAAAAACTTGGAACAGGTTGCCCAAGGAGGCTGTGGATGCCCCATCCCTGCAGGCATTCACTGCCAGGCTGGATGTGGCTCTGGGCAGCCTGGGCTGCTGGTTGGCGACCTGCACACAGCAGGGGGTTGGAACTGGGTGAGCACTGTGGGCCTTTGCAACCCATTCTAGGATTTTATGAAACCGGGAAACCACAGCAGCATCAAGGGCAGGGTCTGCAGTCCCAGAGGGCAACGCATCACACTGTGTTCCTGCAGCTGGGGCTAAAGGCTCCACACTGCTTCCATGGGACTGCGGGCTTCATCCAGGGCACGCGTGTAACTGCCATTAATTTAAAGGGAATTACATGAATTGTACAGCAAGAGTTGACTATACTCCTGAGTATTGCTGTTATTATGTTTACCATCAATATTCATGAAGTCTTCTTAAAAAAAAAAAAAAAATAGGCAGCAGCAGGGAACTTTGCTGTGCCACAGAGCTGCGGGGTCTCTGGGAGGCACTCACAGAAACAGCATTTTTCAACGCAGTCTCGCTTCATTTTTCTCAGGGTTGCCCCGAGTTATAAGAACAGCAATTGAAAACAGCCAGTTGTTGTGCCATCACCCATTACCACGCTACCTTTGGCTCAACGGGAAATCCCTTGGTCTTGATAATTTGCTCTGGAGGATTCCTGTCTTGGTGATGGCTGTGCACAAACCTTCAGAACAAAGCATCACTCAAAGCCCATCTCTGCTTGGCACCGTGCTTCCTATAGGTGGACGCACCACCGCAATGCCAGATGCCAAAACCCCGTGGCTTTTGCTACCTCTACATAAGCACGTTACCCGTTGTACATGTGGCTCCTGTTGCCAGCCCCACACATAACCTCACAAGCCAAGCACCCCAAACACCACAGGGCATACAGTGGGGTGCACAGCAGGGGGCTGTGCCATGGGGTGCTGCCGTAGGGCCCTGCTGAGGAGCTGTGCC
>NW_024962273.1:567180-577180 GCF_019238085.1 Lagopus leucura
GTAGGGCCGTGCTGAGGAGCTGTGCCATGGGGTGTTGCCTGGTGCCGTGCCGTGCCCGGGGGGCAGCGGTGCCGGGAGCAGCGCTGTGCCCGCACCGTCTGTCGCTGCCTGCAGCCGCGGCCCCGCAGCAGCCCGCCAACGGGGCACCGCTCTGCCAGTTGTAAATTTTAATTGGCCATCTGGGGAAAGCACAAACCACCGACTGGAGATTAATCAGTAAATTAACCCAGGCATAATACACACCTCCCAGCGGGGCCCGCGCCGCTCCAGGCTGGGGCGGAGCGGGCGGGGTGCGGCGGGACGCGGTGATTGCCGGCGAACATCCTCCCCGCGTCCCCAAATTCCCCGCCGTGCGACCTTGGAGCTGCCCCTGATTTGTATGGCAGTTGCAGAGAGGTTTCTTTGTAAGTGCTCAACACAGATGGCACAGGTACCGCTGCCGCCGGAGGAAGTGTTGATGAATCAGTGAATGTGACAACTTTCCTCTGGTGAGCTGTTCGCTCGGCTCGCCCGAGCGCCTCCAGGAAGAACAACCGTGTGCCTGCAGCCCTGCCCGGCGGGCAGACCACCGCAGAGCCGCCGGTGAGCCGGCGGCCAGCCCACGGCGTGCAGCCGGACAGCCCGGCTCCAGCAGCACCGAGCATCGCGCTCCCCTTCCCGCTGTTGGGAAAGCCGAACTCCCTTCACCCTGCAATGGTTCTGCTGCCGTGCTGGGTACCCGCGCATCCCCCTGCAGACGAACGTCCTCCCCACTGCTCCACGTCCTCCCCGGCCTCACACCTGCACTGCAAGTGCCCATTGCTAGCCAGCATTCCGTGGTTAGCAGTGACACCGGGCTCATCCCAGTTGTCAATCCAATCTATTGCACAGACAATAGGGGTCATGGTGCGCTGATTGATTTGTTTTTTTTTTCCCCCATACAGAAAACTTTGTCAAGTTTTCATAGTGCTGTGGGATATCTGCAGAAAACTGCGGTGTGTCTATAAGTTGGCATCACAGAATCACAGAATCACAGAATGGTTGGTTTGGAAGGGACATTAAGGATGATGAATCTCCAACCCCCCACCACATGCAGGGCCACAAATCTCCCCATTTAATACTAGAACAGGCTGCCCAGGGCCCCATCCAACCTGGCCTTGAACACCTCCAGGGATGAGGCATCCACAGCCTCTCTGGACAGAAATACAGAAATACATCTTCTCCATTAGGCTTACTATTTTTGGGAAGAATCATAGAACCACAGAGTTGGTCCCCATTAAAGCTGGGAAAGACCTCTAGGATCACCACATCCAATCCCAACCCACCCCACCATGCCCACTGACCAGAACACATCCCCACAGCTCCAGAACACCCCCAGGGATGATAATCCCCACTCACTGGGCAGCTGTGCCAGTGCCTGATCGCTCCTGCAGTGAAGAAATGCTTCCTAATACCCACCCTGACCGTCCCTGGCGCAACGTGAGGTCACCTCTCATCCTATTGCTGTCACCTGGGTGCAGAGGATGACCCTCTTTCTCTCCAGTCTCCTCTCAGGGGTTGTAGGGAGCAGTGAGGTCTCCCCTGAGCCTCCCCTTCTCCACGCTGACCCATTCCAGCTCCCTCAGCCTATTCTCTCCATAGGACTGTGCTCAGACCCTGCACGGCTCCATTGCCCTTCTGTGGATGTGCTCCAGGGCCTCAATGTCTTTCTGGTAGAGAGGGGCCCAGAACTGAGCACAGCACTTTAGGTGAAGCTTTGTAGTCTTTTTCATTTCGTTAGCCCATGAGACTGACTGCTAATATCTGCCTGCTGCCATAAGGAATGAACCCTGCCCTTCTAATTTAAAACATTTCCCCTAATAAATAGTTCTTTAGCTGTGAATATATGGATGCACCGTTGTATCATCCTGTGATTTTGCATTTTCCCCACTGACTCCTCTGCCTGACACGATAATAAGCAATGTGTTAAGTCAGAAAAAAGCAATTTTCTCCTGAGGTTAATTTCTTTGGATTGCCCACCTGAAGTGGGGAGTTGCATATAAATTGTAATTTGCACTGAAGTGGAGGAGATGGAGTTAGTTTTTGGCATTGGTGATGCGGTGCAAATCCTTACTGACACACGAGCTGGTTTGCTCTGTCTTCTTAGCAGCCATCTTTGGAAGAAAATTGCACGAGGCTGCCCCTTGGCTGCCCAGACACACATGGCCTGGTGCTCTGTTGCTGCCATCGGCCGCTCAGTGCCCCACTGATGCTGTCCTAAGCAAGAGGTGCTCAGTGCTGGTCCCATCCAGCCCTTTCCAGCCCCTCCTGCAGCTGTGCTGGGAGTTTTGCAGGCACCTCTTCTCACCTTCAGCACTGCTCTGAGCTCCACAAAGAGAGACAAACTGGTTTCTAATGTGCTGCGATTAAAATGTAAGACTCCTAATTAATGATGGGTCTTGCTGCAAAATGCATAAGTGATGCCGCTGTATTAGATAACAGGCTGTGTCTGAGGGGCTCTACATCCAATAGTTACACACCTCAAAACATGGGCAGCCCTGGTGTCCCAGCAGCCACCCTCACCCACATGGAGACGCTCTCCTGAAAGAGCCATAGAAATGACAATAGCAATAACCCTTCATCCCACCCAGAGAAGTGCTAGTGGCCATGGAACACACTGCCCTGTTGCTCTGGGCAGGGGAAGAGCCTCTCCCTTCTCAGCACTACCTCAGTGAGACCGATGTAAATACACGGCTTGTATGTACATGATACATGTAAATACAATGGGCTTGGTGGTGTAACATCGGTGCTTCACTGCAACTGTTGAGGTCCATCCAGAGACAGGAACCCACAACGGCTGGACTCGATGACCCTGGTGAGTCTCTTCCAACCTGGGATGCTCACAGAATCGTTTGAGTTGGAATGGACCTTTAAAGGCCATCCAGTCCAACCCTGCTGCGATGAACAGGGGAATCCGCAGCTCCATCAGGTTGCTCAGAGCCTGGTCCAGCCAGGTCCAATTATCATATTCTATAACAATTCTATGATAACAACTCCTCCACACGCCCTGGATGCCAGTGACACATGATCTTATTACACTGGAGAAAACATTCAAATTTAGCACTTCAATCAACCAAAAATGGACATCACTGTACTTGGGAACGTGTGAAAGTCACAAGAAGGGAGCATGAAGGTCGTCCCAACACCAAAGGCATCGTTAACACAGCCCAGGGACTGCTTGCACGGGGGCACACACAGCACACACGTGCTTTGTGCAATGGCACTTGTTTCTCTTGCTCTGGAAAGTGAATGTCAATATCAATTATTTAAAATTCTGGACTGTCAAAATATATGGGAATAAACAAACCTGAGCAGGCAAACACCAGTCACATACACCAAATATTTCTCCTCTTCTGAATGCCTCTCCAGAAAAGCCTGATCGTGTATCTAAAATAATTAGATTTTGTTCAGTAATCAAACTCAATCATACGGATTCTCTGTGAACTGCTTTTATACGGCCACGAGGAATGGGTGTCGTTCTCTGTTTATTTGCATATTTTTCCATAAAGCTAAAACCAATCAATTTTGAAGAGTTATGATAATATAAAGAATCTGAGGCAATTACATGTATTTTACAGAGAGATTCAGAGTGCATTTCACTGATGGTGCAGAGCAGACAGACCTTCCTAACGCCTGCGGTGCGGCCGTGGGACGGATGTGAGCGCAAGCATGCAGGGATGGTCCCTGGGCAGCCCACCTGCACCCACCTGGGATCAGATTAGCAGCATTTTCTTAACACTTACAAATGATGGAGAAGAGCTTTTAATGGTTTTTCTCCATGGCTACCCCTGGCCACAACAGAGCCCGCAGTGAGGGGATGGTGGCAGAGCAGCCACTGCACCTTGCTCCGGAACGCTGGGTGGCCTGGGAGCTTCTGGCCATGATGGAGCGTTTCTGTTTCTCATGATCTCTATTGCAAAATAGCTCCTTTTCTTTTTTTTTTTTTTTTTTTTTAAATGCCACCATAACCTGAATTCTTTTATCGTAGAATCATAGAGCCATAGAACCATTCAGGCTGGAGGAGCCCTGTAGGATCCCTACACTCAAGCCCACCCACCCCTCCATGCCCACTGCCCACATCCCTCAGTGCCACATCCCCACAGCTCTGGGACACCCCCAGGGATGGTGACCCCCACTCCCTGTGCAGCTGTGCCACTGCCTGACTGCTCTGTGGAGAAGAAATTTCTCCTAATATCTGACCCTCCCCCAGCAAAACACGAGGCCATTTCCTCTCATCCTTCCAACAAAGCTCTTTTCCAAAAATGAAAGGTTTCATGGAACCAGACCACAGAAGCAGTAGCCAGTTGTAGAGGACAAATTTATGCTACACAAATCACTGTAGTTATAACCATACCACAGACAAGGCTGCTGAGATTTGTTTGTTAAGTATACCAGGAAAGAATTTAACAAAGACAAAGAGCTCTTGGCTGATTTTTGGATTGGTGCCTTAAGATTTTTTAAAAGATTTGTTTAAAAGAAACATTTTTGCTTATTGATGGCAGTTGTGCCAGCAATGGATGGTGCAGCAATCTGGGTGTACGGAAGACCCAAACCACCAACTGATTGGCAAGGGGAAAGGAGCATGCTTCTGCTGGTGCTTCTTCATGCCCTTTGTGTTCACAAGAGCAAACTCTATTTATTGCAGATCATCAGAGAAGTAATTCAGCTCATACACAAACCGGGTCAGAGCGTGTCGGGTTTGTTTGCTCCCACCAGGAAGCCACCGGTTCCCTCTCTGTGCAGTCACCTCATGCCCTGTGAGCAGGGCAGCACCAAGAACCACTCCGAAAAAGATCATCAAAGTCTTGCAGCAAGGAGTCACTCCTTATCTCTTTAAATAACACCTTCGCCGAGATCAACACCAACATTTATAATGAAACTGCACCCAGCCTCGTGCAACAATTAAATACAGCCATCACTTCTCCATCCACAGCGTGTGTGCACAGCACGCCTCATCTCAAGGACCTAAATATACCCAAGGAATGCGCTCATTAGGGCAAAAACAGGTGGAGAAGGGAGATATCGGCAGTGTGCTGACAGGGAGGGAAGCGTGTTTGCTCAGAATATATTGGAGACCCGGATTCAGAGGAGGTCGCGCTTGTGAAAATATTACCCCTGTAATACTGCACTGGGCTGTGTGGGAGCAGAGCCACACAACGGGGACAGCTGTGTTGGCAGCCAGCACTGCGGGCTGACCGACCTGCAGCGTGCAGCGCCCCGCAGCGTGGCCCCGCTGCCCACGGCCGTCCCTTGTCCAGCTCCACATCACCGAGCAGCTGCGGGCACAGCCAGCTCTGGGGGATGCTGTGATTAAATGTGACCCCAGAAAATTCACAGAATCGTTGTGATTGGAAAAGACCACTAGGATCCCATGTCTGACCCCATCCCCATATCCCCACTGCCCGCATCCCCACAGCTCTGGGACACCCCCAGGGATGGTGACCCCCCGCTCTCTGGGCAGCTGTGCCACTGCCCGACTGCTCTTTGGAGAAGGAATGTTCCTCATACCCACACTGACCCTTCCCTGGCACAATGTCAAAGCCATCACCTCTTGTCCTGTCACTGCCAGCTGGGAGCAGAGTCTGACCCCACCACACTCCAACCTCCTTTCGGGAGCCGTAGGGGGAGATGAGGCGTCCTTTGAGTCTCCTCTGCTCCGGTCTACAGAGGCTGATGTCCCTGGGACAAACTGGTACTGCTGGCACAGAGTAAGGGACCTCTGGCACAGCCCTGGGCATGCAGGTCCTAGACCTGCAGCAGATGGGCAATTGCCATCCCTCTGAAAGATGGAGAAATGCGTTCTGCATGCTCGCAGATCATTTCCCAGCTGGAATACATTTTGCAAATATTTCTAGTGTCCTCTCGTCTTGCAAATGAGTAATGGGGGAAAGTAACTTTGGAAATGACATTGCAATGTAATCATCCATATTGTGTATTGTGGTTAAAATTGATTAAAATAATATTGAAGCTCCCCCAAGGGATTATGCAATTATAAGTCAAGTCCCAAATGGAAAAGGTTTTTGAGAACTTGGCAGATGTCTTAATGAAAATGAAGCATTATAGTAATATATTAGTGCTATTTGTATATTATTGACAGCGAGATCACTAAACTGTATAAATTACTGTCCAGAAGAATGGCTGAATTGTTTTCCTTTCAGGAAATTTTTAATCAAATATAATTTCAGAAAAATAATTGTTTAATTTTGGCCTCAGCTTTTGATCCGCATATTGATGGATCAATTATTAAACTGAGTTTTAGCTACTCATTTGCTTTGAAAGTTGACAGTTTAAATATTTGATTTTGCACCCGTTTTGTTTTATTACCAAATAAATTCTGGCTAATGCCACACGCTATTACTTGTAGCCTTGTAACGACACGCAGGAGGAGGCTCACAACTTTTCCTCGCCGTGACAAAGCCGCTCTCCTGGCACTTCCAGGGAGGGCATCGCAGAGATGAAGTTGGCCATAACGCACATTGAACCCACCGGGGGAGGAATAATGCACACCGAACCCCCCAGGAAGCAACAACGCACACCAAACCCACTGGGGAAGCAATCACAAACACCAAATGCCTTGGAAGCAATAACGAACACCAAACCCCTCAGGGAAGGAATAGTGCACACCGATCCCCCCTGGGAAGCAATAACGCACACCAAACCCATCGGGAAATCACAGAGCACACCAAAACTCCTTGGGGAAACAATCATGCACACCAAAACCCCCCAGGGACGAAACAACAAACAACAAGCCCACCGAGGAAGCAATAGCACACATGAACTTCCCTCCCCAGGAAGAAATGACCCAGACCAAACCCCCCGGGAAGCAGGACTTCACCTTCAGGGAGCTTTGCAGCCCTGCAGCCCACCTCAGGCACTCACTGGAGGGGGATCTGGGTGCTGTGGTGCTTTTTTCCTGTGCAAACAAACCTGATATAAAAATAAGTAAATGCCGTAGCTTTACATGAGCGGTATTTCTGCCTTAGAGGAATGTCTGTTTTGGCAGGTCAGAAATACACCACTTGCCTGCAACCACACAGTATTTCTGTCAGCAATTTTAAAAACACACTCTCTTTTAATACATTTTTTAAACAGATACCGGTTTTTATGAAGCAGTACATGAGTTGCTGATGGATAAATCACCCAAGCATGGTTAAAGAGACCCTAATCTCCAGATGGTACCAAAGCCTTTTAATTGTATCCTCTGACCTCCTCTCACCTGAGCCTGCATTAAAATCAAAACACAGTTCAAGTGTAAAAATGATATAGTGTTTATTCGCCCTGTTTATTGGGGGGCAAACACACAGTTAAATTCCTATGTCGAAAATTAGTGCAGTCGTCGGAAAAGGTTGAGTCAGAGCGCGGCGGCTCTCAGCATTCCATTTGCCCTCTGTTATCCAGACGGCCGTGCAGCTCCACAGCTTTGAAAGAATGAGGGATGTGGGAAGGAGAGAGACGGGCTGTGGGCAGCACTGCTCTGCGGCAGCGTGGCTGGGAGGGGAGGACCGACCCGTTCTGTTCCTAAGCTGCAGGACACAAGGAGCAGGCACTGCCTGTGCCAAACCCATCAGCACCACAGAGCCCGACCTGAGCTGCTGCACACCGAGGGCTGCTCAGGGCACTGACCAGGCTTTGCGGGCTCCTGATTATGGCAGTAATTAATTACCCATGGCTTCCCAGGCTTATAAACACTAACAAAACATGGAATGCAACTATTCTGCATCAACATAAGGATCAAAGCGCTTCTCGGTGGCACCACTCGGGGCATGGGGCAGGAGGGAGAAGCGGACAAACAAGCAGAGGAGGCCAACCTGAATTATAGTGGGTGTATTTACAGAGTCGGGTTAGCAGTTTTACTGCAGATATACCAGATTATGGAGAGAATTGAATAATTTATCCAGCAATTTTCACATAAGCAATATTATTAAAAATGAAGACATGAAAAAAGAGGTTAGTTATAGAGGGGAATATATATAGGCCATGAATAAATGCATTAGGCAGTGAGAATAGTGAATGTTTTAGTAGGTTTAGACTAGATTAAAAAAAACTGTATTTGATTTCAAAGAAGTCCTAAAATATCTGCTCTGATATCTGAAATAAAACACAGCAGTGATCGAGCTGCGGTGCTCAGCAATGTGCACAGCAATGTGTGCTGCATGGGTCCTGTTCCCACGTCCCAGGACCCTGGATGCAGCAGGAGCAGAGCAGAGCAGGACAAGGCAGCCCAAAGGCACCGCAGGACCCGCATGGCACAGCCATTCCTGCCCCTCGGCCTCGCGGGGCAGCGGGGAGGAGATTTGGCCCAGCACACAGGTTATCTAAATGGCAGGAGAAGTCCACAGAGCTGACACAAAAGTGCTTGTCTCTGTTTTCTATTGAGTTCTGGGTTATCTCTTGTCCTTCTGGTTATCTTTCCTCCCCCTCTCACACTTTGGCAGGGATGCTGCATACTGATGAGGCAGAAGCTGGTGAAGTCCCAAGCATTCCCAGGCAGCAGTTTGGGAACAAGGGTCCGCTCCAAAGCTGAGCCCACAGGATTTCTTCCCAAGCACACAGCTCAGGGATCCGCTGCCCCACAGCCCAGTGCCTGGTATCCCCTGCCCATCTGCCAACACCTGGCTCCCGAGTGACCATGTCCTAAACACAGCTGAACTGAATTAGGAAAAGGAGTGTATGCACCTATCAAAATGGGCCCTCCCTTTATGTTCTTTGTTTTCGGAGGTAGCAACCCCAAAGCTCTTTCAGATACTCAGAGAGCTGTGATTCACTAATAAAATTGTCAGGGAGAACCTGAACGCACAGTCAGGACTTTGGAAGCTCACACGACTTGGGGGCTCTCCTGCTTGTGTTTGTGCACTGCTTTCAAGCGGCTCACCTCCATCGCTTATGCTGCTGAGACAGGATCTGCTGCTACACCCTGCCATGAGCTCCCCATTGGCAGCAGAGATGCCCTCTCCTTACGCAGACACACAGCTACAAGAGCAACACCAGTAAAACCCTGAGCACCCCCCAGCATCCTGCAGGGTGTGTGTGACACGGAGCATGGCACAAGGCAGCACACCCCAGCCTGGATCGGCTGCTGGCAGACCTGGGGCTCAGCGTGGAAGAATTACAGCAAGTCGCTTTTCCGAGCCAGTACATGGCACCTGCATACACCACGGGTTTTCTCCTTCTTGTAGCTTGTGAAGCACTTAGAAATGTTTTTCTCTGTGGTTACCTTATTCTTAATTTGAAGCAAAAAATAGAAGCGCTTGGCTAAACTGGGAGCCCCAGCACTGCGTGCTGATTTTGGAACAAGCTGTTCTTCCTCCCCAGACTGATGCTGCACCATAGCTGGTGTAGTGCCCAAGGCACTGGATTCACTGGACTCGTGTTGATGGAGCTGGTGGTTGGCAGGGGTTACACTGTGGCATCGCCCCATCGCATCACATCCTTGCGCCATGCCTTGCCACCCATCCAGTTCCACGCCATACCAACCATGCTCAGCTCCATCCCATCTGGCCCCTTGCAGCCCCAAGGAGAGGGGACAGAGCACACTGTGCACCTTTCAGCTACAGGCAAGGAGTGAGTTTAGTTTTCACACACTGAAATTTAGGAAACAGAAATCAAAACACCGCATCATCAACAGTGACAAAAACGTACACAGCAGCAGCGCGCACCCCTTGCCATTCACAAAACATATGCTAATTGGAGGTAAACACCATCTATCCTTGACGAGACTCACGAAGTCAGACGTGCCGTACAGAAGCACAAAGTGCTCCAGCAGCCACTCGGGCTGGCAGGCAGCACCCAGCCTGCAGAGCTGCAGCCCCCGGGCAGATGTGGCAGCCTGGCACTGCCCTGCTGCCCGGCCCACGCAGCACCCACCCCCTGCCACCTCCTGGGTTCCAGCCTGCTTTGCAGGGCCGCAGTGGGTGGAAGCAGCCAAGTTGGCAGGACGGCTCTCATTCCTCACTATCTCCACGTAGTGCCGTGCACCAAACCT
>NW_024962273.1:579680-594680 GCF_019238085.1 Lagopus leucura
AAGCAAAGCACTGCCCAACTATGGGAGTGTGCTGCTGGCAGGCTGACTTATAAAAGTTAGCAGCTGCAGGGCACAGCTGAAACCATGGAGCAGGCAACGAGCTGGGATGGGTGGTGTCAGGGTGGGTGCAATCACAGCTGCCCATAATTAATTGATTTTCCTAACACTCTGTTACAAGTTACCCTTGTGCTTGTAGCACCTTATGGGATGGTTTTGGACCCCATGCCTGCTCTCAGATGATGTACACGCACACACATACATACATACATGCATGCATGCATGCACGTATATGCACACATACGCTTATACAGACAGAGGTATGTGCCCGTGGATGTGCTTGTAAGCCTGTGTGTGCAGTATGTGTTAATGAATGATTACTGAATAGATCATCTTGTGGTCTGCCAGTGCCTTGAATTCCAATCACATCCTGACTGAAGTGTTTGGACTCGTGGTCTGTAACCCTGCATCCTGACGCCAACTTGCACGATGCCTGCTTGCAGCGCGCCTTGCTCACACATGCAGCCCGTGAGCATCCCTGAGTGCCCCTGGCAGGCGACTGCGGGCAATACCCGGCATGGGCTGGGGGGAGAGGTGGCAGAAAATCTCATATACCCACAGTGGTGTATAAACAGGCTAAATCCCCATACATTTTAAAACTTCAGCAGTCTAAAGGTTAAAGCCTGTCAGCTGGATTTCACAAATTCCAGGAAGGAATGGAGAAGTCACGCCAACTCTTCATTGTATACCAGTGATCAAACATCTCCTCATTACACTTCAATATTGTTGCCTCTAAAGGTCACCATTGCTGAACATAATCACACAAAATCAAAACTGCAAACTTTATATATCATGGAGGTAGTAAATAGCTCGGAGGTTTATTTTCTGGTGCCTGAACAACACTCCGAGCCCATTTATAAATTCCTGGGTGCCGTGGCACGAACCAAACGCTTTCACAGTGACTAACAAAAGCTTCAATTAAATCAATTTCCTGTAAAAAATATTCAAAATAATTTATTAGGTCAGTACCAACCGGTCTAACCAAGCAATTGTTCCTTGCTAACTTTAATTTGCATAATTAAAAAAAAAAAGAATTTTGATTATTAAAAAAAAAAACAAAACCAAAACCAAAACAGTTGATTTTTAACAAAGCAATTTCCAGGCCAGATTCCTCGGGTTGCTTTCTGCAGGGGACCCCAGGATTGATCAGAAGGTTCCTAGGGCTCGCTGTAAATCATGCAGTGCTCCATTATTTTCCTATTCACTGGTTTTGGTTACTCCATTTAGCTGCCTGCCACCCCCAGGCAGTGCAGCCAAGCCAGTCTCTGGCTGGCAGCCACAGGCAGGCTGGGGAGGATGGCAAATTTCACAGAGGGAAATATTTGGGAGCTGGTGATCTCCCTCTGCTCGTGGCCCCGAAGTGCTCTGCTCAGCAGCAGCGCTCCATGAGGACATGGGATG
Source organism: Lagopus leucura (assembly GCF_019238085.1). NCBI lineage: Eukaryota > Metazoa > Chordata > Aves > Galliformes > Phasianidae > Lagopus > Lagopus leucura. Next base: position 581,139 of record NW_024962273.1, read on the forward strand.
TGATCCCTGCTCGCGTGGTGCAGGGCTGTCCCTCAACTTCCAGCGAACTTGTGCCAGCTGAAGAGGAAGCCAAATAATTCAGCCCTGGCACTGCCACTTTTCCCATCTAAGGTCAAGGGGAATGGGAAAATCTTCGTGGTAAGGAGTTGATGATATGGACAGAGAAGTGAGCAGTTCTGTAGAAAGATGGGCTCATGGAAGAAGGAAAATTTCCAACAGCCAAAATCATTTGCAAGCCAGTTGTTAAGTTTAGCCAAAGGCAAATACAAAAAAAAAAAGGCGAAAATAGAAAAAGATTTCAACTATAGGACTAATGTACTTTTTAACGGACCATGTAACTTGAAAGACTTTTTCTTGGTGAAATGGGCCATTCAGCCAGTCCAAAACAGCATTTTGTGTCACTGACAAAAAAGGAAGGCTTTTCATGCTGGTTCAAGCAGGACTGACTTTATGCCAGCTTCTCGGTTCAGCCCGGGCACCAGAAAACCCACACTGCTGCCAGAAAGCTGCTTTCCAATTCCGAGGCCATGGGGCCCCTGCCAGGACCACAGCACTGCAGGGCCTGTCCTGCTTTAGCATGCACAGAGCTCCCCCGTGCCTGCACTGCTGCTGTGCAGAGACTCATGCATAAGGGCCAGGCTCCCAGCACAGCTGCCCGGCTGCTCCCCAGCTCTGACGGGGGGACTCCAGACCCGCTCCCAGAGCCCATCAAGTACATGTGTACAGCTGATTCTTGGTGGTTTATTTTAATCGAAGCAGAATGTCTGATCTTTTTGTCTAAATCTGGAGGGCGTCCTTCCTGTTTCTTTATGAAGAAATGCTGCTCAAGTAGTAAATAAGCATAAGAATTGACATCTATCTGCCACCTGCTATATTTCTTGCCTTGCAAAGTAAAGACTCAAAGGAGATGAAAAGCTCCATTAATAAGATTATCACTGTTCTTTCTGATATCTAAATCTGTGCCACCAGCCCTTCCTTTGCTGAGCAGCAGATTGCAATCATTGCCGAATCCCAGGTTTTTGCTTCTGTGTGCAGAAATGCAGCCGGTGCTGTGTCACTGGGAATCTTCCAAACAGCAACGGCATATCATTATCATATTAGTGACAGTAGCAAAAATACTTTGAAATAAAACCGCAGCATCGGACCAGCATGCATGCCAAGGGCTCGTCATCACCTCATGTACCTAACGAGCCCTTGGCGTTACAAGAAAGCTAAGTGTGAAGTTTTGCAGGCACTGCTGGGTGCTACTCACTGCTTCCACATGCTTCACTACCCCAGCTCTGTGTTGTGGGCAGTGCTCAGGCGCATCCTGGCTGTGCCAGTGCTGAGGTGGAGACTGGGGATCTCCAGGCAGTGGCTGTGGCTCTGTGTCTGCCCCTGGAGCTGCTTGCACAGGACTTTTCCCATGCTCAGCTTTGAGTGCTGTTGCTCCTCTGCTTCTTATTCATGTGCACATTGGGTTTGCCTCACATGTACAGCAAAACACATTTTACTGGTGTCTGGCTCTGTCCAGAACTGTTACCAATCTTTTGTGTATCACTTGTGTACAGAACAGCTTTACAAATCTTGTTTCAGTAGGCTCGGTGTTTCTCTGCAGGCACAGGATGCAGGCAACCTCGTGCCCAGCAGCTCGCCGTGCCACCAGACCTCTTCTCTGAGGCACTCAGTGCCTGTGGCTCAGCTCACTGCGACCAGCTGACAGCAGCCCTGTTTACCTGAGCTGCTCCTGGCTGCTCTCCCCCATCAGCTGTGGCTGATCACAGATGCCTGAACTGGGGCCAATGTGGTCAGGGAGCAGCTCAGAGCCCGGAGCCTCTGCATGCTCCATGCTCCATGCTCACAGTTCCCTTTCCCTCCACACCCTCCCATGAATAACCCGCAGAGCAGTTCAGCAGCAGCAGAGGTTAAGCAAGCATCAGAACATGCAGAACACCGGCAGTGCAGCACGCTCTGTGTGCAGGGCAGAACACACGCTGGAAGGCTGGGTCTGCCCGTGCAACGCCTGCTGGCCCACGCACAGCCTAGTGGAGGGCCATGTCTACCCATACGAGGATGAGCACGGGGCCATGTCTGCCTACATCAGAACTAGCACAAGGCCAGTGCCGCCTCAGGAGGGCTGTGGAGCAGCCAGGCCTGTGGGCAGGGAAGCTCCAGAGGACAAAACATGCGGGGATAAATGGCCTCATTGAGAGCAGCGCTCAGAAACAGCGCTGACGTGGGGCTCAGGCAGCCGTTCAACTGCTGCGAGCAGGGCATCCTGCTCAGTTCAAAAGATGGCCTTGTCTGCCTTGGAACATGGCCCCCAGACACTGCCGGCATTGAAGGCCGCTCAGAGACGCACAGCCCTTCGCCTCCCCTTCCCCTGGAAACTCCCCGCTATAATCCATCTTTTCAGGAGCAGCAGAGTAGATGATGCTCAGGCCGGTCCCCTTGCCGGGCTGCGTGTCCCTGCTCTGTGCAGAGCACTTTGGGCAGAGGTTACGGTGGCACAGATGCTTTTCCAGATGGAAAAACAAGTTATTTCACGCCGATTTTCCTAAAAGCCAGGGGGTGACGAGATTTCCCAAAATGCTATCTAGTTTGTGCTGAGATTTTTGGAAATGGACTCCACCCATGATAATTACTGTGATCAGTGTGTGGACATTTTGGAGAGTCTTTGTTATGCTAGTGCTAATGACTAGGTGCTTTGCACAACCAGATTTTGCTGCTTTTTACCACAACAAAGGAACCAGGTTCCTATGAATAAATCTGTGGCAAGACCACACACAATTATTAGGCTTAATACCAATTGTCCCTCATTAATGTTTCAGAGCAGCGATTAGCATTTTGAGGCAAACAAGGTGTACTTAGTTAGTGGGACGCGACCCGGCTGTCATTACATTATATCTATGATTAATGATCTTTGGAGGCAGAGACCTTGATGTTTGGGCACTAATAAGAGCTCAGAGGGAGGGGACCACCGTAGGGCAGCATCCAGCTCTGGAAGATCCCAGGAGCTGCAGCACGAGCCAATGGAGGGTTGCACAAAGTGAGATGGCTGAAGTGGGTCAGGATATTTCCTTAAGCCCACGTGTATGGGGTGACCCCAGAGCAACGGCCACAGCACAGCACAGCACAGTGCAGATCCCACACTGACCAGTGCTGCAGTGTGATGCGGGTTACCAAGGTCTTTGCCTCCAAGGATTGTTGGCCATGCTGTTCAGCCTCCTCTGGGTGGCCAGCCTGGATTCATCAGTGCATTATAGGCACAGCAGGACCGACTCTTCATCCCTAGGACAGAGACCTCACTTTTCCCCTTTTTGTATTTCTATGCATACATTCAGACAAGACACCTGGGGAAATGAGTGCTGTGCACACCTGGGTGCACCATAGCACCACAGAACAGCACGGGCTGAAAAGGATCTGGGAAGATCATCAGGTCCCAGCTCTCATGGGAAAAGGGAGCCTGGATGGAATTACTCAGCAGTCCAGGCATGTCCTGAAAACCCCCAGGGATGGGGACTCACCACGTCCCTGAGGAGGCTGTGCCAGTGGCTGCTCTCACTGCAAAGTATTTCTTGGTCGGCAAGTTCTTAGGGCCCCAGTTGCTCATGAAATCACATCATCTACACAAAACCTCATAACTCAGTAATGCAGGGTTATTGTTAAGAGCAGTTGAGGATACACAGCACGGAAAGTCATTTTGTAACTGAGGAATGTGTAAACAGTGGGGGCCAGGAGTCAGTGTCATGAAGAGACGTGGCCAATGGCTCCTTACAAATGTTTGATATTTAGAGGGAAGAATGTTATTTTTGCTGCCAAATTTTAATTTAATTAGGGATTGTTTGGGTTTCGTTCTTTTAAATGTGTTTTTTTTGTTGTGTTCATTGAGAAGCATCATTGCCATGGTAACTGACAGACACGTGCAGGGCAGCGTGCACACTTCAACGTGGCACGCTGGGTGCTGCATGATCCACAGACGTACAGCAACGTGCCAGGAGAGGAGATGGGAGATCTCTAACAAGAGCATTAAAAGCCTCGGAACAAATCAGGAAATGTTATTTGTCTGTACTAACAAGAACGCTCCCCTGGTATTCCCTAGCTTCTTCTCCACAATCCTACGTAAGCATTAGAAGAACAGAGGGAAAATTAAATGAAGCTGTGGGAAGAATGCAGAATTTACCATTTGATTTTGATTTGGGATATTTTTGTGGCAAACCCAGATTTTTCTTTTTTTTCCAGCTGGGCAGCTTTTGCAGACACTTTGCAATACAATCGAGATGCAACATTTGGCAAAGAAGTGTTCAACAACGTGTGCCCAGTAAATTTACAATGGGAAAACAAGCTGAATAATGCCGTTTTTTCCTCTTCCTGTTGGTTTTGTGTGAGAGAACATTATGTGCACTATGAGAACACCAGAGTTCAAATGGCTTACCAGAAAAAAGGAGGAGGATATTGCACAGGCCCATGGCCAGATGGGGAGCAGCGTGCTGCGCTGCCAGCAGAGCTCTGGGACGAGGACAGGGGGACCCAGCATGGCCACAGGAGATGGCACAGACTTGGGTATGGCACAGCTGCACAGTGCCAGGGGTCCTGCTGGGGCTGGAAGTTTGCTGTGTGCGCAGTCCTGCAAGGCTGAGGAATGCATAAGACTTTGGACACGGACCCCTCCAAGGCCACTGGTCTGGGCCATCTCTGGGACACATCCAGCAGAGGCCTCAGGTGTTTGCAGCCCAGGAAAGCTGGCATCTGCAGCTGCAGCCATGGGAGCCGATGGCAGCAGCGAGTGGTGACAAATGGGCCAGTCGTGGCTCCAAAGCAGGAACTCCATGGCATGCTCACCCTGCCTCAGCCATCTGAGAGACAAGAGAAGAGGAAATCTGAACATCAGCTCAGGGATAGGGCTCGTTTCTCTTGATTTATCTGGCTTCCAGCTACAGATTAGCATAGTGATGCCCTGAATTGCTCTCCCTTTGCTTTTAAAAGCATGACAGTTCACAACATCATCCATTTAAACACAATATGATGCTCACAGGGCTCGCCCTTCCTGCCATTGAAGTGAGTGAAAAATGTTCCATTGACTTCAGTGGATCAAAACCTTAATAACTAATTTATAGCTTATTATATTATTAATATTTCAGTTCTTTCTAACATGTTCTCAGTCACATCAGCCACTTGAGTGCACGCTGCTGGTACTGCTCACCCTGTATGGTGCTGGGATGCCTTCCCGGTCTGCAGCAAAGGAGATGACACTGCAAGCACAGGGTGGGCTGTGGATTGACGTTGGACATCATTCAAGTTGTGTGCGCTTCTTTGAAGCCTTGCTGCACGGTGCCTGGTTCTGGTACAGGCTGCCCAGAGAAGCTGTGGGTGCCCACCCTGGAGGTGCACGGGGCCAGGCTGCGTGGGGCCCTGAGCAACCTGATCTGGTGGAGATGTCTGCCCACGGCAGGGCTTGGAGCTGGCAGGGCTGCGAGGTCACTTCCAGCTCAAGAATTCGGTGATCATACTTCTGTGCCATTCTCCTTCCTGGTGTCTCTGTCACCACCCCGTGTGTCCTGTGCTGCCCTGCCTGGCTCGGGAAGCTGGGCAGCCCCTCTCTGTGGGGCTTCCCTTCTGCCTCCCAGCCCCGAAGTGCAGGGAAGCAAGAGGGAAAAAACCAAAAAGGCAGAAGTGAGCTCATGTGATGTTTATGCTCCGAGTGCACAGAAGTGCCATTATGTTAAATCACAGGGAAGCACGCACAGCCTACTTCTTCCTTCCACATACATGTGATGCTAACACGGCTGTGCTTTCCACCAGAGCTCCCAGGGCTCCTCCGAACACTGACTGTTGACTTCACACCAGGCACCTCCTGGCGTCCCCCTCCCAGAGGGACAGAACGAGGGGCAGCATCGGGACATGGGCAGCACTGCATGCTCAGCCCCTCTCACCCGCACCCAGCAGCACGGGGCACGGCGAGATCAGGAGATGAGAACAGCGCACACCTTGGACATGGCTCTTATCTATTATTAAACACCGTCCTCTTCACAGAATTAATTAACATCTCTTTTTCCACACCACAGCAGATCTAGTAGGAAATCTGGCATTTTGACAGATGACTATGGATATTTTCCTATGGAGACATAACTTTGGGGACACAGGTTCTCATTTGTAAATTATTTAATAAAATTGTACCAAGTGGGCGCCCAGAAACACGACACTTTCACATGCGTTCTTCTATGTGTGCCTGAGAAACGAGTTGATATTTACAAGCTGAGATTTTGTTGCTTTCAGCAGCATCACTGCCTCTTGCCCAAGACACAGAAGATGCTGCCATGGAAAAACACCCAACGGCAGCACTCCCAGGCTGTGCATCAGTGAGTAAAGCTCCCATCTTGCCTGCACTCCCAAGCTACTTCTCCAGCACACGGCTCTGCCCAGCTGCCCACTGGTGCTTACAGCTGAGCCCCGGTGCACACAGGCTCCTGCAGGCTCTCTGTGGGGATGCAGCAGGAAGGAAGCAATTCCTTTTTCTGTTGCAAAGCTGAGCTTCATCCCTAGGCTAAAAGCATCCCTCCTTGGCTGTGCTGCCCGTTCCTGGGCTGGGTGCACCTGCATTGGGCTGCGAGGAGCTGGAAGTGGCACAGACAGCTGCTGCTGTCACAGACCAAATTCTGAGCGCGTTTCTTTCTCTTGACAAGTAAAGAGGAATTTCATGCAAATATTTTCTTACATAATACATTACAGCTGTCTTTTTTTTATTTTATTTTTTTAGAAATCTGGTTGCACACTGCTGCTAAAAATAATAAATGCTGTTTTTTTCGTGAGGCAGCGTGCTGATATGAGACGTGCATAAAGCAACACCTCCTTTAACATGAAGGCAGCTAACGTGCAGAAGGCAGAGTGCACACAGCACGTATTGGGAAAGCAAAGGCGATGCAAAGCAAAGCCAACAAGTGTTAAAATAACAGGGCAGAGACTACGGCATGGTTACATTGCTGAGAGGGTGGAAGCAGCCTCTGGAGTATAATAGGTTTTAAATTGGAGGCCTCTACTTAAAACCCAGAGGAAATAAGACGGGTCAAAAAGGCAAAAATTGCACAACTGTTACATTACTTTAAAAGACAATCTAATTTCTCCTTCAGAAATTGCCGTGTTTTTTGGAAGATGTCTTTGACAAAAGATGTCACAATTCAGGTGCATTGCTGAATGAAAGAGTGGCAGAGAACCCAGAATTTTATTCAACTTAAATGTTTCTGCGAGCGTTCCATAAAGATGTGGCATTTCATAGAACCGATTCAGTATAAATTGGGGGGGTTGAACTTGGGAATACAAATTGAAATAGGAAAGATCTGTTTGAGGCCAGTGCTACACGTGCCACCTAAAAATATGCAGAGCAAAGGCTGCACCAAGCCCGTGCAAACCCTGCCAGCAGAAGATGTTGACCTGTGCAATGGAACAGCAAAGCTTCTCCTTTCCTTCGTCCTCAGCCCATTCACATGAGACTTTCCCCTTTGGTTTGCTGGGATATCAGATGTGCAGCACCAAGAGGAAGGTGTCCCTGCCCACACACTGCTGCTGGCACAGAGCCCCGCGCACCGTGGGTGAGCAGCAGCAGCGAAGCCCTGGCTGCACTTCTGCTTTCTGTCTCGGTTCCCCAGCACTGCTGCTCCCGCGATGGCTGCGGGGAAGCTGTGGGGGTGAGAGTGCGGTGTGTGTGGGGGGGAACGGTGCACAAAGGGGGAGCGCACGGCGAAGCACCACCAGGTGCCACCGCAGAGCCCGGTCACAAGGCGGGGCTGCGTGCTGGGCAGTGCTGATGGCGGTGCTGTGCTCGTCTTCAGCGTCTTCACCCCGTCCAGAATCACGACTCAGCGCAGTGTCACTCGGCCCGGTGTGCCACAGCACGGCGTAACACGACCTGACACAGCCCAGCGCAGCCCAACGCAGCCCAGCGCTGCGGCACAGCTCAGTGCAGCCCAGCCTCTCCCCACACGGCATCCCATCCCATCCCTGCACGCTTCAGATTTTAGCCTAGCATTCCGGAAGCTGAAAAGCCTTAAGAAATGATACGAACCAAATCTCCTTAAGTCCGCTCTATGCAGTTTACAAGAAGCTCAACTTGCTAAATCTTTCTGTGTAGCAGCACAATAATTTCTAACAAGGCAGTACAGTTTCCACCAGGGCATGTTTAGCCCCAGTGTGACACTAATTTCTGGCTTTTTATTCTCTCTTTTCAGGTACTGAAGGAGTGGAACAGATTTTCAAGCAAGCTTCAGCTTTTGCCAATCTCTCCCAGCCGTGACAGAGCATGGTTCAGCTCTGCTGTGCCAAGGTGTCTGTACAGCCCCCCTAGGAAAGTAAAAACTCAAGAATACCAAGTTTCTGTAGGCTGAAACACTACAAATACCTCTTTTCCAGTAGAAATACTATTTTGTATTTCTTTTTTTTCAATGAGCTCTTAATTTGTGAGTTAGCAGGGCTATGCAGCGTGCCACATACCTCAGCTGCACTTCATAAATATTTAACAGTATTGAAAAACAATAATTTTCTAACTCAGAAAACAATGTTACAGGAATTAAACAATTGCTAAGTGACCACTGAGCTTTTTCATGAATCCCATCTACTTTATTAAGCCAAGACAATCCAAGATAGCCAATTACAATGCACTAAAATGTACCGTCAACCGGCTGGGAAATGCTATTATATTTTCAGCTTCCGTGTAGTTCAGTGAAAATTAGAGTTAAATGTGTATTTTCAATGCAGTAGGTTATTACTATGAAGTTAATCATACCATTACTTTTTACTGTAGTTCAGTACATAGAAGTTTAAAGGAACCCTGACAGAGAGCAATAGATGAGGGCAGCCCTCCATGCTGCACCTGACATTGGTACCACGCCAGGCTCAACGCAGCCTCCCCAGCTCTTCTCCAGCCGTGTCACTTGTAGAATTTGCACTTGACTTTTGCAAACATTAAACGTTCTTGTCACCGAGAACTAATTAAGAAATCTGGACCACTATTGCTGAGCTAATTTTGTTCAGGTTGACTGCATGTTCAAATCTGACTCTAGATGCTCATCTAATGTATATTGTGACCAACTATTTCGGTTGGATTAAGGTAATTACCTAGCTCAACACTTTTCTGATGCATTTTACAGTAATGGAATCCGAAGCTTTTATATGCTTCTCAATCTTTACTTCAGAGGATTGGGAGGGTAAAGCTGTGCTGGAGGACAGAAGAGCCAAAGCCTGCATGAATAACCAGCCCACAGGACAGCTCAGCTGGATTCCCCAGCTGAGGAGGCAGCAGTCTGAGTGCTCCATTAACAGCTTCATTATCACAGCTGTGAGAAGGAGCGCAGCACCGGGATGAGAAACAATGGTGATGTGCTTCGGATCTCAGGAATGAGGGACTTGCAGGCAGCACGGAGTGACTCAGGGAGCTTCCTGGATCCAGCATGCTGCCCTTCCATGGCGCTCCTCTGTGATCTCAGACTCATGGGATCTACACCCAGAACTGTGCAGTGCAGCAGCAAAGGGAGCCAGGACACGGCAGCCACCTGTGCTGGGGAGAGGCACAGCGGGGGTGGCCTTTGGCCATCATACACCGCCCCGACAGCTCTCCTAGGAATTAATCCCACATCTGTTCACCTTACTGGAAATGTCCAATCTCTTCGTTTTGCTGAAGTGTTTTATTTCCAACTACTTGATGGCTGACGTCAGGGCCTGTGCATTTCTCTCCTGGGTGCATAGCGCAGAATATTGTTCAACAATCTGGGAGGGGAAGAAAGATGAGAGTCTACAGGCATCTCATGCTCTTTGAGACCTCCACATGAAGGCCTTTGGTCCGTGGAAGAGATAGGGAAGGGCAGCCCAAACTCTTCTGTGCTCCACAGCCAACGCGTTGCCCATAAGGCACTCAAGTGGCCATTTATGATGGCTCTTTCTGGGATGTGGCTGCTTTCATCTTCGGAAATTGCACTGAGGTTATTCCTCATACGGCACAAATTGGGCAATAACTTTCAGTCCCTACCCATGAACCAGACTCGAGGCAGCCAAGTGGAACCGAAAGGTTCTCCCAAGTCTATTACCAGCGCCCTGACATATCCAGTCTCTAAACAGACTTAGCACGTGAGACACAGGAATGCCAATATTTATTAGGTGCTCACACTTTTCCCAATCGATTTCAGCCACCACCTGAAACATGCGTGCAGCAGTGCAAAGCACAAGCAGCTTGAACAGCCCCATTTGCTGCAATTCAGCCTCGTAGAGCAGACCTGGATGTAGCTGCTCTGCGTCCATCATCCCCAGTGGCACTGCAGTGCGGCCCAACCGCGCCACCCACCAGACGTGCGTGCTGAGGGCTGGGATGTAAGCGTGGCTGTTCCCAGCCAGGGCTGCGTGTTGCCCTCCAGCCTAATTTTAGGAAGGATTAATTACAACATACAGGCCACACAGAGCAGGAATTCCATATGGAATCCAAACAGAACACGACCCTTTGGCCATTATTGCACGATAGGACCATCAGGAATGAGTTAAAACTGGGGCAGACTGCACGCTGTTGTTTTGTCTCCACGCAGCCATTACCAAGAGGAGGGACATCGATACGCTGGTCCTTTTTCTCCTTTTTTTTCCTTTCTGTGATTAGGGAGACGGTTGACTCAGAAACTACAGTTGAGCTTTTTGGTAGAATTTACTCCAGTGATTAAAATAACTGCGCAGAATTAGCACAGCTCTAACGCTGCTTTTTATCCCGGCTGGCAGAAAATCATTGCTCCTGGGATAATTTTTAACCCAACACAACGACCTCTGTGAAATACATCCAAAAGTTTTATGGTTTTCCCCTTCGTGCTAATTTAACGTGGCTCACTTGTTTAATCTGAAAACGAACACATTCCAAAGAAAGTAATACGGTTTGCAACGAGACACTGCAGGAAATAATTAGGTTGCAAGTTCTGGAGGCTTTAATATGGTTGAAATTATATAACTATCTTCGCATTCCCCGTATGGTCCTATTAAATGCAGTAGGCATTGATGTTGCTAACTGTCAGGAAGCAAAATGAAAAATAGTTTTAATAGCTGCTCTTTGACCTGTTTTATATTTTATGTCAATTATAACAGCATACAACCATGCATAATTATGAAGCATAGACGCATTAAAATGTACACATAATTTGTGTTCTTATGGCAACCACTGCATTAGGATCCAGAAAACAAACTGATGACTTCCTATTGTTCAGTCATCTTAATATCAAACCTGCCAGAGTTTTGCCTATCATCTCACTCTGCATAATTAAAAAAATACACATATTCTGAGGCCAACCAAAATCACCACGGAGCTGTGCACCCACGTCCGTACTGAGCCTCACAGCACCCACTGCATGAACACAGCCGTGTGCAGGGCAGTCAGGCCTGGGCTCTCCAATGCTCTGTGTCCTTCGCAGCGGTTGTTTCGTGGTCCACAGAAAATCTGCAACAGTGCTTTGACTTCATTTAGCTCTTGAACAGGAGCGCTGCCGTGTTTGGTTTCAGATGGGGAGAGGCGTCCTAATTTTGTAGCCAGCTGATAGAGATGAGATCATCTCGGACCTAACATGTATCTGTGCTGCACAGCACGCTGAGACAAAGCGGCACAGCTGAGCTCTGGGGTTCAGAGAGGCTCGTTAAGAAAGCGGTTGTTGCTCAGACCTCGTTCCCAACACAAAAACACCCAGAGGTAAAGCAGAAAATGCGGCTGTGTTTGCTGTCCTCCCCCGGAGATGCTGTGACAGGAGGAACCTGCATCTGCTCCAGCGTGTCCCAGGATGCCACAACTGCCACAGTGCGAGTGTTTTCACATCCTTGAGGAACTACCAGTGAAGATGATGAGAACACCGATGATGATGAGCTTTATTTCTCTGCTTTGCCAGGCATCCCATCCACCTCAGGGAACACATTTCTTACCCGAAATTTGCTTTCTATTCCAAGCGTTTCCCTTCTGACAGCAGCCCACCCCACCTTTTTGACTTCCTCCCTCCCTGCCCTTCTCCCTCCCCGTGCCCCAGGACCTGTGATGAAGTTCACACTTTGACTGCGTACTTTACAAAGCACGGTTTCCTAACGCTTCCGTTCCAGGCGCTGGCAGTCGTTCCCTGGCTTCTGCTGTAAAGGCAAGTTCATGAAGTGTCTTCTGAAGGCAGAGAGAAGCATGAAAATCTGTGAAATCCAGGAAAAAACCATCCGCTGTGACACCAAGGCACGCTGTGTTTAACTGGGATCTCTCTTACTGAAGTCATCTGTTCATGTCACCATCTGGAGAAGGTTACGGGAGCAGGCAGGGCGCTGGGATGATGAGGATGTCCAAGTCCTCCAGAGAGCTCCAGACCCACGGGATGCCCGGCAGAGGCACAGAGCAATCCAGAGCGCACCCTGTGCCCTGCAGCACAGCACTCAGAGGGCCACGCACAGCACTGAGCTCAGCCCCGGCCCAGCAGGGCGCAGCAGGCGGCCCCACATGCCAGCAGTTTGCTGCCAGGACCCAGCAGCGCCCAGCAGTTGCACAGAGCAGAGCCATCCCTGCGCTCAGCACTGCTGGCACGGCCTGCAACGCCTCGTGCCATTTCCTAACAGTGCCCGGGCACCGAAGCGCTGCCCCGGGAGCACTGAGCTGCTGTCATTGTCCTGATAGCGCCTCAGCACTCCTCCTGGCGCACGCGTTTCTCTGCTGGTGTTTCTCTGTGAATATCTATTCCGGAGCCTGGCAGGAGCTGCGCTTGGTAGAATTTCAAATGTAGAACATGACCTGCAATCTGCTTTCCATTTGCCTACATATTCCTTCACCGTAAGGCTGGTTCGTGTCGTACCTTGGAGATGATGCTCTCACTTTGTTACGTCTCTGGGTGTTGCATGCACAGAGTGTGGCTGCCCAGTTTAAAAGCAGCTTTAAGTATCCTGTTGGTTTTTTTTTTCCCACATGGCTTAGGGAGCTTACAAATATTACAGAGAGGAAAGGGGACAAATAGGGAAACAGAGGTGAGTGATTACTGTCAGCAATTAACACTCGTGGATGGAAATGCATTGGAATTTTGAAAACGCTCAAAACAAACCAAGAAGAAAAACTTCTCAGCCCCATCTCACACACACTGCATAGCGAAGGCAGCGCAGAGCAGCACTTGGTCACTTTCGGGTTGGTTCTGGAGAAGGGCACGCAGCCAAGCAGCTCCTGTCTGAAACAGGAAAATGAGAGGCAGCCGCCTCCTTGTCCGGCTGTTTGGAACAGCTGCTGGGCCGCTGACGTGCAGACTCAGTGCTCACCTGACATCAATGCACCGCCTCAGCGCCTGGGCTCTCCCTGACCCAGGGCTGCAGCAGATCCCACGTGCTGCAGCTGCCCGGTGTGGCAGAGCAGCCTGCAGCTCGTGAGCACAGCGTGCAGAGCCAGGAGATGAGCAGGAAGCTCTGCTTGCAGCTGCAGCGGCGGTCAGATGCACAGACAGCAGCACTGCACTCATCGCACTGCAGCTTCTCAAAGGGAAACCTGGCGGAGATGGAAGAAACGAGTGAGGAGCCTCAGGCTGCCGGAGCTCATCCGCAGGCGGGGAC
>NW_024962273.1:599680-674103 GCF_019238085.1 Lagopus leucura
ATTAAATACATCCTCTTATTGCTCTATAAATGCATGCGGCTCATTCTGGATATCAAAAGTAATAAATAAAACGGCAAAAAAACACCAGGACAGTTACAAAAACGACAACCCAGCCTCAAACACAGCGCCGCACAGCTCAGCACAGAGCATCCCCCCAGCACAGCACAGTAGTGCCAGGGTAAGACATGTGTACACACACACACACACACACACACACACACACATACATACACACGCTCCCCAGCCAGGCATGCAGCTTTCCAGGCACCCACCACCCAGCGCTGCTTCCCCACCTGGGATCAGAACAAAGCAGGGCAGCAACATCAGTGCAATCACATGGAGCAAAGCAGAAGAGCAAAGAAAAAAACCCAAGCAGATCAAAACCAACAACCGACACCCCCTCTTCTCCCCTCCATGACATTCCTGAAAGCAGAGGCAAGGTGCTGCACTAAGCAGCTGTGCCTTCCCTGTGTGCAGGCACAGTGCTGTAACCAGCACTCAGCCTTGTAACTCTGCACTCAGGGCAGCTGTACAAGATCCTGCTGTGCCACACAGGAGCAGAGATCCATGACAGTAAAGCACCCACGACGCAAAGCAGACTCCTACAGAGGACGTGTGTGTAGCCAAGGAAACCCCAAAGTCACATTCTGTGTGTGGCATTACCAAACCAGCAAAGGACATAAATCTGGGTGCAAAGCAGAACATCCTGGCTTTACAGGAAAACTTGCAGCGCTCGTTCTTAACAGTTCCATCTACAGAAGAGTGGAGGAGAATTTTTCTTCAAACCATACAAATGTTATTTAATATTTTAAACCTTTTTCTTTACGTGGTCTGGAAAAGGTCTCACTACTTTCACAGATACATCTGTTTAAATAATACAGTGAACCATGGGCTCCCCCCCGGCCCCCCCCCCCGCACCTCCCTCCTGCTGCTGAACCCAAAGACACCCAGTTCCACTCCATGCCGTGCTGTGTGTGATGTAAACTCTCTTGCCATGTTCTTATTTGAGAAGGGCTTTAGAAAAGCAAAGCTGCATGGAGTATGTGCACACTTTACTTGAATCTTCTGGAACACACTCAAAAAAGTTAACAGTAGCACAGAAGCCATTCATAAAACACCTTGTCAAACACTCACTCACCGCTCCCCTGGGCTGTGCCCAGTGCTACAGATCTCACAGCAGAACGGCCAGAACCCACAGCAGCACAGTTCTGGTACAAAGCAGCTCTACGACATCAATTCAACATGCAGAAACCATGTGGAAAGCATCTGAGACAGTATTTCTGGAGAGAAACCTGGAGACGTTTCACCACTCGTTCAGACTGACAGGAACTCAGGTGAAGCTCACCCCAGCTCTGGTTTGTGTTCGTTTTAAAGGTCTGCTTCTCAAAGCTCTGAGTTTTATTTATTCCTAGAAGCACTCTCCCTGTCCAGCCCCGAACACCCGACTCACTCAGCCACCAACACTCCTCAGTCCCTCCATTTCACACATGCAGTCATTTTCCCTTAAGATACAGAAGTAATCTTTGCTGGCTGTTACCGCGCCGTTTCCATTAGTGAAAGTGATGACATCAGTTAAAGATCAGATTTTACACAAGGAGGAATCCTGAGACCTTGGAATGGAGGGTCCTGTTCTGTCAGCTGGTATTTATACTCAAGAAATCTATGAAATCTAATCTGAGTTTTTAAATAAATTAAGACTTATGTTATCAAAACCATCATATTTTACATATTTGTCCCAAACTGGAAACAGTACAGAGCACTTTACAGCATTAAATACCCCCTGCGGTAGAATGCTGCCGACTGAAGGAAGCTGCTTGTTATTAACGTGGAGAAAGGGAAGCTGTCCCCCAGCTACTCGCTGGGTTATTATTGGAGTGTTGGTTATGTGTTGTTTTCCAGCTTTGTACTGCTGATACTTGTGTCTGGCCAAGTACTGTACTGCTGAAATAACTACACACCCCAAGAGAGCAAAGCCCAGCACCTGTGGAAGGGCAGTCACTAACCAGCCTGCTCCTTACTGTACCTGGTACCCTCAGCAGGTGAGTTTCTGCTCCTTTTGTGAAGCTATCTCAAATCCCAGGCACCAGCCTTCCCTCTGCTGCCCTTTGTTGAAGCAGACAGATCAGCAGCTTTTAAATACTAAATGCCTATTTGCAAATCTCCATGCAACGCTTCCTTTAAAGGCAGGAATCCCTTTTTTTTTTTTAAAGGTAAAGGTGATCTAGAAGTTAATGAGCAAGGCAGTACATGCCATGTGCTTGTGCGTGCACCAGTGTTTCCAGACCATATTCCAGAACCCCTGTTGATAAACTCGTATGTCTGAAGCGTACCCCATCCAAAAGGCCACATACCGGAGTATTAAGAGCTGTACAGAAAACCATTAGTACAGAAAACAAACGCACCCACGTGTTTTTTTTACAGATATCAGTCACCTTGAACGAGCAAGGACATTCGGGAGCACTGGAATGTTTGTCAGCACATGCAGCTGTGCTGAGCTACAGCCCTCCGCCGCTGCGGTCCACCGGGATCACCACGCGCTGCCGCAGGTTCTCCTCAGCTGTCTTCATGAGCACGGCCAGCCTGCTGCCGGAGACGTAGCCCTTCTGAATGGCACTCATCAGCTGGAAGAACAGAGAGAGCACCTCAGCTTCCCTTCCACACAGAACAAAGGTGGGTGGCACAGCCCCAGCTGCACTCCCAGCTCCTTGGCAGAGCAGCGGGGACGCCAGCCCAGCCCCACAGCACGGGCTCAGCTCCACACAGCCGGTCAGTTTGTCCAAGGGCACATGGTACATGGCAGTGACAAAACCATTTGTCTACCGAAGAAGAGAAGGCTCTGGGGAAACCTCATGGTGGCCTTCCAGTACTTCAAGGGAGCCTATAAACAGGATGAGGAACGGCTGTTTGTGAGGGTGGACAGTGATAGGACAAGGGGAATGGTTTTAAACTGAGACAGGGGAGGTTTAGGTTGGATATTAGGAGGAAGTTTTTCACACACAGGGTGGTGAGGCACTGGCACAGGTTGTCCAAGGAGGCTGTGGATGCCCCATCCCTGCAGGCATTCAAGGCCAGGCTGGATGTGGCTCTGGGCAGCCTGGGCTGCTGGTTGGTGACCTGCACACAGCAGGGGGTTGGAACTCAGTGATCACTGTGGTTATTTTCAACCCAGGCCATTCTGTGATTCTATGATACCAATAAAGCAACACTGCTGCATGCTTTGAAAAAAATCTCACATCAAAGCCCATTTTCATTTTCCAGAAATACCAACAAATGTGACCTGTTTGGAAGTAGCAATGCAGCATCCATTAACAGCGGTGCCATTTAACCACGTGGGATAACCCAGCTATTCCACAGGCTCTCCCCCACCCACACTTTTTTTCTATTCCCCTCTCAGTCTGGAAGTAAGAAGCAGAAGAACATCACTGCTGATCCAGCACTGACCCCGGGTTGCACCCCTCATATTCACAAACCCTTCTTTGCAGTGACAGGATACTTGACTTCCACAACTCTTTCAAATCCAAATTATTTTATAGACTTTAAAACTAATTTGCCTTTAAGTCCTTGAAACTGGACACAGCACTACCTTAACGAACACACACTAGTGCTAGGGCTTTAGTTAATTCTTCTTTATCCCACGGATAAAGTGAGCATTAGACTTGAAATTGCACATAGCTTGCCAAAGACCACTATGCAAAGCAACCAGCACTTACAAAAAGCAGTTTCTGAGTCACAGTGAATGCCAGGAATCCTTCAGATTTCTTCCCTTCCATAGGGAAGTCTATTACTTCTGCAGCCAGACCTCTATAGGTTGGTACTGCATCTGAGAAACAGGAATGACTCCCCAGGGAGGGAAAGGGACAGATCCAGCCAAGGCTGAACAACCTCCAAGGCTGTTGGGGACATTCTGGCCACCCTGTGAGCCCCGAGCAAAGGCAGATGCTGCAGTCAGGAAGCAGAGGCCCAGAGCTTCCCTCCAGCTGCTCCCCTCCCCCTGGTGACCCACACCAACAAGAAGGCTCCAAGTGGGGCAGCCCTTCCATCACACCCATTCATTCTGCCTTACCACGCACTCCACAACCAACTTGCTGTGGTTTTTCCCACTACGCTGCATGCTCTGTGGGAAAGGCACTCCTGGAGGAGCAAGCTGACTCTTCGGCACCACCACAGGAAGAGAACTTTCATATGCAAGCCTTCAGAGAAGCAATCGCTGCCATCAGACAGCTGCCTGTGCCAGAAGGATCCCTGAGGAAACGTGGGCAGTAACGCTACAAAGCAGGTGTGAATAAAAGCAAAACTGGCTCGAGTTCTCAATCAGATCCACCTGTTTGCACAAAACGCCGACCAGTTCGGCCTGTGCTCCATCTGTGAAACACCTGCAGCACCGCTGAGCAGCTCTCCCAAGACGACCCAGGCAGGCTGGCAGGCTGCAGTGGGTCAAATGCAGCCACTTGGCACCGCTCTGCTCCCACCTGGATAGGGAGGCAGCCACTCTGATACAATGTGTTCCTATATTCTAATATAAACGTCCACAAATATTTGCACACAGCTTTCCACAAGCGTTCTGGCAGTACAATGTAATTACTTGAAAGTTTTCAGAGAGCAAACACAAAAGTATTGAGAACTGGCTTAACAGATCCATTAAAAAACTAAACAAACACCACGTGTATTTTGTTCTTTCCATGGCAACCTGCTGTTCCTCTTATTACCACGCTTCCCACTGTGCTCTGTGCAGCACAGCAGCTCCCTGTGTGCAGCCCTGGCTCCGCGTGAAGGAAGTGCAAAGTGCAATGCAACCTCGCTGCAGCGCTGGGAGAGCACTGGGAAACACTCAGGACGAGCCTGTAACCACAGAGCCACTCAATTTAAAGTAAAGTGACTTTGAAATGACACCAAAACAGCGACCTGTCACTTGTATTTTAGAGTTAGGGCAGGAAACTCCTCATGAGACTGTTCACCAGAGCAAAGCAAAGCAAAGCAATCCACAGCAGGCTGTGTTAGTTGCTTTGACTTCTTAACCACAGCGTCTCCAAGTGAACCCAATTTTCAATCTACCCAAGCCATTACAGTCAGTGTTTTGGTTTTTTTTCCCCCCCAGTCTGAAGTTTTCACATGCAAAAGGACACAAGAGGGAGACCCTTCCCAACAGTCAGAAAGCCACCAGTGATATTCAGTTATTTCAGTCAGATGGCTCTGGGGAGCTTTTATTTCATTTTACAACTAATGCACATTTCAGTTAGCCAGCTAAATCGCTGCATCTTAGGTAAATAAATAGTCCTTTTTTCTAATGCTGGACACAACCTGTGAAAATTTTCTGCATTTAGATTCAACAATGCTCCTCTTATCTACAGCTCATCTCAAGAGAGACAATTACCATTTCCTCTGCCTTGATCTTGTTTGTTTAACTTGACACAGTGAAGAAAGGGCTGACATTGACCAAAATCCCCAGCATTAATTTATCTCATGTTCAGCATTCATCATTGCCACCACGTAGCAAAGACATGGCACTCACTTGAAATACCACACCAAGAAAGACTCCACAAAAACAAAGCTGATTAGCAAACTGCTTATGCAAGAGGAGGACAAACATTCAGTAGCACCTTTAATTTTCTTATTTTAAAGCCCTGCGAAAAGCAGACATACAGGTTGCCAATGCAATGTCCATACAAATGGGGGTATCGTTTCTCAACCCAGGAGTTACAGTGGGATAACATGGACTACATGTCTTCTGACCATAAGCTCCTCCTTTGCCATTTTCCAGGCTATTTTGCACACTGTAGTCATTTCTAACAGGTCAGGCATGTGTCAGCATGCACAACTACAATATATCTTCCAAACAAACAACCATCTTACTTGGAAGGTAATTAAACATAATTTCTGCATAAAAAAAAGCCAAGTTCAGATCTGCACTGTGGCAGACTTTGAAAATTTGACCTGCTCTTTGGGTTCATTGCTTCTGCCCAGCAAATATCCTTGAATTTGGAAGGTGCTTAAAACCAGCTGTGTGCGTCATTCTGTGCTGTGCTCTGGCAAACAGCATCACCAGGACTGTGGTACCCAACAGCACCCACCTCCTCCCCAGCACAGCTCTTCTGTGGGAGGAGGAGGGGGACTCAGCACCTGTGCCTACAGCTACAGCACTTACAGTTTCTTTGCAAGAGAGAAATTCTTACCTGCAAAAACTCAATGAGCTCCACCTGCCCGTTCTTGTTCAGATCTACTTCATTCAGAATATCGTGGAGTGTTTTTTCATCAATCTGCACACTGATGCTCTAGACAAAAAAAAAAAGAAAACAAACCCAAAAAACCCAACTTTTAGCAGGGTCAGGTAAGTGTCAATGTACATAAATACCACAAACCTTCCAAAAACCAACCATCTTATTTTGAATATAATGAAACATAATTTGTGTATTAAAAAGCCAAATTCAGATCTGCACCATGGTACACTTTGCAATCTGGACCTGTTTGATGGACAAAGTACACCAGCTGCATTGCTCAGCACTACTTAAGCCACATTGCAATTAAAAACAAAGCAGAAGGAAACTTTACCTCCAAGACGCGCTGCACATCCAGTATAGTAATAAATCCTTTCTTGTCCTTGTCAAACATGTGGAATCTCTTCTTGTACCTGCAAGATAAAGATTATCAGTGGAGAAAAATGACACTCGATGTTGCTAACTCCCAGCAACCCAGGAATCCCTTATTTCACTTACCTTTCAATATCTGAAGGCACTAGAGTGATTTCAGAGCTGTCTGTTAATTGGTCAGATTTCACCTTGTAGCCCATTTCATAATACAGAAATTTTCTTGCAGCTTCAAGTTCTTCCTACAACCAAAAGGAAAAGTCTTCTTGTATCTGAGGAAGAACAAGTTCTTCCTTACACAATTTATTTGCTCCTTCCACTTCACAAGAATTTTCCTAAGGTCCAAAAATTGAGCAAGCAGTAGCTGAAAAGTATTAGAGTTCAACTTTGGCACCTTTTAATCTTGAAAAGGGATATCGAGCCTAGTAAAGACTTCCAATTGCTGTGTAAATGCTTTTAGGATTACACTGCATGCATGAGCACTGAGCAGAGGAAGCAAATGGGGACCTTCCAAATAATTTAGAAAATAAAAGAAGTTAAGGAACTCTATATCATCACTTTTCAAAACTGCCACAGGCTGCCCAGTGAGGCTGTGGATGTTCCCTCCTTGGAAGCACTCAAGGCCAGGCTGCACGGGGCTGTGAGCAGTCTGGTCTGGAGGGAGGCATCCCTGCCTGTAGCAGGGGGTTGGAATAAGATGATCTTAAAGGTCCTTCCAACCCAAACCACTCTGATTCTATGAAAAAAGAGTGATACAGACTGCAAAATCCTTCTCTTCTGAGACAGACCTGTAAGAAGTGACACTGAACTAAATACTCACTAGAAGTAGGACTGTAATGCCAAGTCTGCCTCATTTTTAAAGTTAAGGAATGCTTTCACTCTTCCCTCCACCTGGCCAATACCAATTCATTTCACAGCTCTTTCGATGAAGACTTCAAAACACCAAATATATCCATTCTCTCAGGAAGCAAGCATCACTGAAGTTTTCCATTAATTTCATTTGTTAACATGGAAACTACTTAAGAAAAAAACAAAACAATTCCAGATGAAAAAGGCCCTTTGTACCTTTTTTTTCTGCTCGTTCCAGTTAAGTTCTTTCCCCATTATGTCTACGATCCTTGGCAGAGCTTCCTCAGCAGCCTGCACGTTCAGGAAGGCCAAGCGAGTCCGCCGGGAAATGATATCCACAGCAGTGCGGGCATATTCCTTCACACCATAGATGACCTGCAGGAACAAGGCAAGGAAAAAACACAGGTGAGTCCATATTAGATATATTTCATGTTACATTATGTATTTGTAGTAAAACATTTCTTTCACGTGGGATATTAGAAAAAAGTTCTTCTCCGAAAGAGCGTTCAGCTGCTGGAATGGGCTGCCAGGGAGGCAGTTGAAGAAATGTCTGGATGTTGTACAAAGGGAAGTGGTTTAGTGGGAAATACTGGTGGTAGGTGGGCAGTTGGACTGGATGACCTTGGAGGTCTTTTCACCTCGGTGATGCAATGGCTCTACAGAAAAACATTAAGCACGATCAGGTGAAGTGGAAAAATGAAAACAAAAACATCTGAATCTCAAAGGAAAGGGCTTGTGAAGGTATTTTTCAGAGCGAGATGGCCCTGCTCTACAATCTGCTTCATTCCCAAGTAGCACACAAGCATGATGCAGTTTTTCCACATACCTCAGCTTCGATATAAGGAAATTCAGACACAAGACGTTTTCCAACAATAGGCCATCTCTTTCCTGTAACTTGGGCTATTTTGGCCACCTCGAAAGCCTTGTCACCATATGTAGAAGCCAGATGTTGAGCCACCTATGGAGTTGAAAACAAGTTCAGTACACTTTTGAAAGCACATCAAGCATATATGCATTTTCTATTGTCTCTCATCACTAATAACAAAGATGCTGAACTGGGTTCTGATGGTGTGAGAGGAAACTGCTAGACCTTTGAATGAGTTAGACCTATGCTAATGAGGTTGGTGGACCAGCATGTGGCAGGGGGTTGGAGATTCATGATCCTTGAGGACCCTCCTAACCCTGGCCATTCTGTGATTCTGCGATGCTGCTATGTACGTATCCAAATAAATGACCGTGGTGCTTCAACTCTTCTACTTCAGATGTGATCAGAGAGCAGCACAGGTTGGTCGTGCCTAAGGAAAGGAGCATTCTAGCATCTCATAACATTTTAAAGCAGAAAACAGTTAAGACATTAGGAAAATATTGTCTTTAGGGAAAGAACAAAACCATCCAACACAGAAATATCAGCACACAAACAGTAACAATGGCTCACCTCGCTTTCAAGTCCATAGTCCTGGACCAGCCTAATGTAGAGCGTGGGGCTCCAGTCCTCAGCCCCTTGGAGCAGCAGCCCAATCGTCTTACTGGAACCCGCAGGCAGATCGTGTGCCTGAATAGCAGCATCAATGGTATCCTGAGCCATGGCACGGTACGTTGTCCATTTCCCACCTATAAGCACACATTTACTTCTTTATTTGGGGAAAGCAAGGGAAACATGAAGTTGGCACAGGCCATGTATTTTGTCGTATTACTTTTACTAGAGTTGTTCTGACAAGCCAGTCACACTGCTACAGACACACCACTACCTAGCTGTAGCAATGCAAAGCGTCACCCTGCAAGAAGAAAGATGTTTGCACATAATGCAGTGGGGAAGCCCAACAAAAACAGCAGCTGAAATGAACCTCCCCTACCTGCTATGGTGACAAGGCCACTGTCACTAACAGTAACAACGTGGTTCCGGCATATCGACTGCGTGTCTTTGGAGTTGGGGTCGGTGACCAGAGGACGAATGCCACTCCAGGCTGCCAACACGTCTCCTCTTCTCACTGTCCAGAAGAAAAAGGTAACCAAAATCAGTCAGGAACTTTGTATCTGTATTCATTTCCCACCATCTTATGGTCTCTGTAGCATTACCTCCAAGCAGTGTGAAAAACAGCACTGCCCATCTCTGTATCAGTACTGCTGTCTGACCCAAAACAAAGCCCAAGAGAGACAGACCTGTCTGTCACACTGGTTAAGAATTCGACAGAAGAGAGAGATTCTGGAACTGATCCACCATGAGACTCAGCTATCGGAGTCACCGATCAGCTCAGAAAACCCTCAGTCCAGGACAGAAATCCCACCACAAACAGCGCCCAGTGCAGCACCAAGTCTTATTCTCCTTGCTTCTGTGGGCAGGGCAGTCCTTTCATGGCACTTCAGAAACCAAAATAAAGTCTGCTCCTACGACATTTGCTTTTAGGACTTGAAAGCTTTTAGCACAGTGTGGAATTTATCAAGAGGAGAATCTGGAAAAAATAAGTGATCTTTATTCACAGCCTCTGTCAGAAGCACACCTGCATCTGTTAGGCTATAGCACATCCCCTAGGCCTGTTGCTCCCCCAGGCCCCCAGCATTTGCACAGCAACCCCAGAGGGCCCAGGTGATCTGTCACAGATCATCCAGAAGCCCACGCTGTTCTGAGCCACCTCCTCCAGCCCTACCTTCCCAACCATAACTGTTTCAGAAGCATTTTCCCTCTTCACAAGAAGCCCAACTCAATGGCCATTTTCATGCCCCCATGCTACTCCTCTGCTCCCTGGCAGTTACTGCATCCCAAGGGCCAATCCTGGCCTTCCACTGAATGTGAAAGAATAAAATCTGAAGGCAACAAGTAGTAAAAAAAGGTCCTTAACAGTTGCAGGAAAAAGCCCTAGCCTCTGAAGGGGACTTTCTTCAGGAATATATAAAACATGGAACCAATAATCTCATGAAATTCATTTTGTTGCTTGTTAAATTCACAATAGTAAAAATTGACCAATTTACACCGAAGCCCCAAAACAATTTTTGATGCAGCTTTCAAATAACTGATAACTTCAAAATCGGTAACAGGGTGTAAAAATATCCCCAAAGAACACAAAATAGATTTCAGAAATCAATGGTGCTCTGCCAGCATGTTTAACCTGCCAAAATGAAGTGTTAATCACAGAAATAAGATACCATATTACATTTATAAACTAATGAAACTAGAAAAAGCAGCAGGCGTGACACTATAATTAAACAGTTGGAACACATCCAAGCCTGTGTAAGTTGATAACCCTGGCACTGTCTCTGGCAGCAAAAAGGCAGGTCTGCAGTGAGTTGATATGGCCAGCACAGTTGTTAATTCAATAACAGGCAATCTATAAACACTGCTAATTGCAATGTGAAAACCAGTGTGCACACCTAGGTAGCTTCCTTCAAAAGAACCGAACACTTCATAACGCACTTCTGTGAAAAACCTCGTAAGATTTCTGCCTTATTCAGTCTGAACACCACCAGCTACCTGCCTGCCCCACCATGCTGACTGGCATTGGCTTCTGCACCAGAAAAGCAAGGGTACATTTCCTCAAGGCTGTTTGTCCCAAAGCTGTACAAGAGAGCCACCGAACCGTTCATTTCAGGAATCTGGTAATCTAATATTTCCAGCTGCTGGACAGCAGGTTTCCTAAATCCCAGAGATTGCAGTGCTCCTGACAAACAGTGGTTTTCAGATTTCTTTTAGCACTACTGCAACAGGAGCACAGATGTTTTCACATAACCATTGAAAAAACAACAATAAAAAGCCCCAACAAAACAGTAAGCCTCACTACAAAGTAAGGAAATCTCTCACCTTTAAACTAGCACTAAGGCCAAACAAACCAGCGCCTTCCAACACAGGTGTTCTCAGCTCAGTTACCGAGATCAACCATCACCAAGTGATTTTGATGAATTCCCCTTTCTGCCCATCATACCTCCCTCTTCAACCAAGAGCTGAACTATCAGCTATTTACCACACCAATAAATAACTAAGAAAGCATCAAGAAAAATGGAAGACAGAGGAAAAGTCAGAAGAAGTCTTCCTACAATCAAAGCAGAGGATTCTACAATACAGCCGTATGGACATACAACCAGCCCACCCACTTCAGCCAAACCTTGCATCTGCCACCCAAAAAGGGCAGAATGAGTCATCTGACAGCAGCTGCCTGTTAGATGAGAGGCACATGAAATCTGCACGTTCAGATATCAACTGATTTCCATTTAAATGGTCCAAGTAGAGAGAGAGTATCTGGAAAAGCATCAGCACTAGCTCTGAAACAGATTGAGATGACGCTTACAGCTCACAAGTATTAGAGGGGCAAGAACACAGTTGTCAATCACTGGAGGAACTTGAGACAGACAGCACGCATTCAGACTGAAATACTGTAGTTATCCCTCCCAGCACAACTGACACTCCTACCTTCAACATCAACACTAAGGTAGTTGCGCACTTCACTCAGAATGAAGTTGATATCTTCTTCTGTCGGTATGGGATGGGAGGTGACATCAGTGGGGCTGTCTGTGGTCCCTGCAATAGTCATCTTCTCCCAGGGCAGGAAGAAAATCACTCTGCCGTCGCTGGTGGCTGGGTCGAGCAGACCCATGTTTTCAGGGCTGAAAAAGAAGGGACGTGATTCAGAGCGGATCAGGCATCCCCAGGGTCTGTTCTTGTACACGTTCATCTATTACATCAGCACCTTTGCTCCTGTGCAAAAAGAGATCACCACAACCCAACCTTAAAATGTATTTCTCAAAGCTTCTGGGGATAAGGCCTTTAAATGTGATTCCCAAAATGTGACTTCCTACATCAGACAGCAGGACACATCCTTAGTGAGAGCAATCTGGTACCTCCCTCCTCCAGTCACTGGGATTTCAAAGATAAGGATTTGAAATTTAAAACAGCATTTACTGGAAACCCCTATTGTGGAAGGAACAACTGGTTTTAGTATGAACAGACAGACAATGACTTAGTGTCACAAAGAACAGCTAAGGCTCAAACACTGCACAGGCAAAAACAAAAACAGAACTCTGGTTTGTTTGTAATGTGTCTAAGAGGAGAGACAATCTCAGACCAAACATTAGTAACCCCATTTATCAGGTAACTGATGTCACTTACTTAGGGAGCAGATAAAACACCCAATGACTTCTGCAACCTGCATTCACAACTATGGTGGGGCGGGAGGGAGAAGGCAAAGTTAGGAAGAAGAAGTGGAAAAAAGGAGAGAACAGAAACACTGAAATCATAAGCATTATGAGTACATTAAAGCAGGAAACTTCCAACGACCCAACAGCCCGAGTTCAGTAAGCACCTGCCATGAGAACAGGAACTGAAGCCCAGACTGCCAAGGGATTCAGACCAGAAATACATTCCAAATGCTTCCAGCAGCATTGCTGAACTAGGAACCATCTTTGGAGGGGAAATGGCAGAAGATACACCTCCATAAAGACTAATCAGATGCCAGCACCTTCATTCATTTGTGCCAGCGCTGTAGAATGATTCAGGAGAAAGATGGTAGCTCTTTGCACATGAAATTTTAACTAACTTATCAAGGTTTCTGGTAAATAATAGTAAAAAATAATAGTAAAAATATCCACGTGAACAAAAGAAAAAGTTGTTTTAATCACTCACTAAACAGCACTAGGAGAATATTCAAGCTGCCCCTTTTTCTATTAACTTCTATTGAAAGGAAAGACACTGACTTTGCTACTAGGCACTGGAAGTCCTTGTACAATCATCTGCAGGCTGTTTAGCAGTCTCCAGGTTTTGCACCTATTGTTGGTACTGGAAGGAGGATACAGGAAGGATCAGCAGAGGGGATAACTCAACAGACCAAGGTAACCACTAACAACAAGCTGAAGGGAGACAAAGACTGGAGGTTGGATAGAATTACCTATTTAAGAAAGCTACAAGCTGAAACACTGAATATTTCATTTTTAGGAAGTCCAAACTGATTGCTGAGGGTAAGTTTGCAATATCTGGAAAGGCTAGGAGCAGCTGAAAATTTCATATATAGCATGTATATTAGAACATTTTTTAGATGATATTTATAGACAGCTTAAGCATACAGTTGGAAAAGTACAATTTAATAGGGGAAGTCAACACAGGTTTGTGAAAGGTAAATCATGTCAGCCAAATGATTACTTTTTAAAATGAAAAAGCTATTGATTCAGAGACAGGAAACGAGAGATTTAATATACAGTATCAGAATATTCAGATAACTTCAGACATTCTCAAAAGAATAATATATATTTTTAACATGATTTAAGTAAAAAACTGTGAAAGAGAAATGAGTAAAGATGAAAGCTAAGCTTCACCTAACACCTACAGACTGAAGTACGTACGATAGGGCAACAGCAAGAGATGAGAAAGAATGAAGAAGCCTTCTGTACATCAATTCATTTACTGACAGTGACCACCAGCTGTCCTGGGAAGTTCTTCTCAGCCTGCCTTTGCTCTGTTTATTCTGTCTTATAGAAGTAACTGCAGAGCAACCAAAAAGAACCAAAGCATCCATCGACAAGCACTTGGAGCACTGCTCAAAGCGCATGGTTTTAGCACACAGCTTCTGACGGCAGTGGAACTGGTGTGACCACGCAGCACAGCGCTGTCACCCACTGGCACGTTCCTTCAAGATCACTAAAACGGGACAGATTAGGGTCTGTAAACTCCAACAGGAGACAGAAATATAGTGGCAAATAGACAGAGCCTAGGAGTCTAATACAGATGGATCAGAAGTGCCTGTTGGCAGAACAAACATCAGCACGCCCACCCCTCTGTGAGCTAATGGCACAGCAACAGCTGACTTCACCGAGCGCTCGGAGCGTGCCTGCTCCTCAGCGTGCTTCTGCCTCGGGAACAGCAGCACAGCTGTACTGAGCAGTGCACAGAGCGTACCACGAATGAGGGAAGAACCCTGAGTGCTGATTACTGAAGTACAAATAAGATGGGAGAATACGAGCTACAGACTACCAAATTAAACACAGCTTCATCTGAAAGACAGATCTGAACTCTTGAGCTTGAAGTCAGTAAGTTATTCATTCTGGGCGTTACATCAGGAACGTGGAAGATTCCTCGTGGAAACCTCATACGTGCAATTAAATGGAAAATAGGTGACTTCCAAGAAAGCAGAGCTAAGGTTTAATAGAGGGGATATAAGGAAGATGTTCATGCTAAGGGCGGTGAGGCACTGCACAGGGTGCCCAGAGAGGTGGCAGTGCCCATTCCTGCAGACACACACGGTGAGGGCTGGGCTCTGAGCACTGATGGAGCTGTGGCTGTCCCTGTGCATTGCTGGGAGTGGGACCAGATGGCCTTTAAGGGTCCCTTCCAGCTCAAACCATTCTCTAATTCAAATTTAACTGGAACCTGAAACACAGAAAGGATAGGAAAATCTAAGAGGACTGGTAAATACCCGAAATTCATTGAGAGGAAGTTATTACTGCACACACAGGCTTCCTGCCTGAGATGTGCTAATCAGAACAAAGGTGGCCAGAATCCTCTCTCTTTTTGCAGATATTATGTTTAAACAATAGAAAGAGTTATTGCAGCTACTAGAGCAGATACGTATACTAAAAATAGAATTAATGAGAGGAGGAATACTGGGACTATTAATGAAGAACACAAACGAGCAAGAATCCCATGGGAAGTGAACGCATTACATTAATGTTAGTTTTACAGAATCTTAGCTGTGTCTAGATATAAAATTCTCTTTTATAGAATACTGGCCCAACTCTCACAAATTTTACAGAGGCAAGCAGATGCAATTAATTAAGTCTTATTTGTAAGGAATATCCATCCACTTGGAATCAGGAATAAAGACTCCGTACAACTGAGGTTAAATACCATGAGTATCTCTATGCAGTTCCTTGGATCAGGCTTCCCCACTGAACGGAAATCGGTTTTATTTCATCAGCTGCACTGCAGAGGCAGCACGTGGGCAGACACTATTTTACAAGAAAAGCAATGCCCACACGCTGACACACACAGGGGAACAAGGAGGAGAGTTTTTCTCCACATTAGCAGTTACAGTTATTAGGTATTTACCAAACACGTAATTAGAGCCCTCACGTGTATCAAGCAATCTTCAGCTTGGAACCTTCAAAGCCATTCCAAGCCCAACAGCTGATTTGGTGGCCCTACACCAAAACCATGCAGTTGTGCACCTGCTCAGTAATATATGTGAACAACCTTGGATTGATTACAAAGCTTTTATCCTCTTTGCTGTTGCTTTAAAGCAACTGTCAAGTCACTTCCTGATTGTCATGGGAAGAAAACACACAAAAAATAGAGATTGCAAGAGTGATTTTCCACTAGGCCAGAGATGCCTCAATTTTATAGTCTCTGGTCATGTCCTATTGGGACAGCTCAGGCAACAACAACACTCTGTGCACTAAAGTCTAGATTTATATTCACAGAGGATTGCAACAGTCATATGGAAGGCATTATTGTAAGTGCACTGTATCAACAGAACCGGTATAAGTCTATAAATGTGAATTTCCATTAGGATGCTAATGACTTCAGGAACCAAAGGTAATATTTGAGCTTCAACTGAAACGGCTTACGTGTGTTAGAAGGGGATTTGGTTTGGCAGCAACAAATAAGGAGAGAAGCAGGAATGAGTCTGCAGAGCAAGCTCGCAGAGGGCCCCAGGAGCCTGTGGTGAGCTCAGCACAGGTAGAACGGTCCCCTTCACCTGAACCAGCAGGGGTGGGTGGGCACCTGCCCATCAGCACCCATCAACATTTAATGGTATTCTGAACTACATGCTACACTGTGTACATGCTGCATTCCGAACACCAGTGGCGCCCATCCATACTAATAGCAGGGGCAGAGTGTAATGGCAGATGACTGCCTAGATAGTACGCTATTTTGTAAGACAGAAAGCTTTCTAAGAAGGCTGGAAGCTCTCAGGAAGGCTTTCTACATTTCCTGTTCTCTTAACGGGATGAAGAAACAGTCAACGTGCCCAGCTCACCCCTTGTAGGAGAGGCACCTTACAGCAGTCCCTGCCTAAAGGCCCTTCTGCTTCAGCAGTTCTGCCCTGCTAAGCCTCACCTACAAAGCCACGAGGCTTCACTCTTCTCCACCTAGATAAAGCTGGTGTTTCAACACACGTAGTACCAGAGCCTTCTAAATAAGGAATAATAATTACTAAATCATCAAGCATGCATTGAAAGCTACCATAAAAACCACAACCACGTCCCCACAAGCTTATTTATTACAGCCAGCAGCAGAGATTGTTACAAATGGTCTGGGTTTGGAATATCGTTACCTGTAATAACCTGGCATCACGATGTGCACGCCCGCGCTGGGCTGACAGATGTTGGGTACTTCCTGATCATCCATTTTGCGCACCGAGTCTGTGAAAGGTCCTGTAGCATTGATAACACATTTGGCTTTGACATCAAATTCCTGCCCTGTGAAAGAAAACAGCATCAATCACGGGCCCCATTTGTTTCCCTGCTCGCTGACACTCGGCGTTATTAATCTGTGAACCTAACTTACTGTAACGCGCATTCTGCTTGTCTGAAGGGAGCGGTTACGGCTGTTCTCAAAAATTAACCAAGTTTGCATTTAAAGCCAGACTTCAGAGGAAGCATTTTGCAGAAAGTTCTGTGCAGCCTGTGAAGGCAGGGCAGGAGGTAGGGGAGGAGCGGGCTGAGCTGCACCTCTCCAAGAAGAGGAATTGGCCGGTGGGCAGTATTACTACCATATGGCACATGGCATTTTACAGCAGTGCCTCTGCTTGACAGGAGGGCTTGGAGGTGAGGCTCAGCCTACCCTGCCAAAACACTGCGATCTGAGTGAGAAGCCTGACACAGGTTTGGCACTAATGCTGCCCCACTGCACTCTGGGAAGACGCTCCTTTGTCGGCTCATCGATAGTTACCATTAGCGCTTCCCGCTCCCACCTCCATCCCCCAGCACAGCTCCGGGCCAGGCACACACCTGTGATGACGTCCCTGCAGCGTGCCCCGCACACTCGCTGCTTGCCGCTGCCCGGCTCCGTCTTCTTCAGCAGGCGCAGCACTTCAGTGTAATTGGCGGTGGCAGCGCCGTACCTGGCAGCGGTGAGGGCGATGGCGAGGTTCATCCGCGCGTCGTTGTGCTGTCCTGCAGCGGGAAGGGAGCGGGAAGGATGTGAGTCACCTCCAGCCATGGCCGCGCGGTACGGAAGCGTGTCAGAACCGATCTGTCACAGCTGTCCCTGTCACATCCGATAGCCGTGATGGCTGCTCGCGCCCGACGTCGGTATTTAGAAGACACGTCCTCTGCACGGCCCCACCGTGCTTCCACCCCGCACCCCTCACCGGTGTGGGGCCGAGGGCGATGGGCTCTGCCGCCCCACGGAGCGCTGCTGCTCCAATGTGAGAGCCTATTGCAGCTGCACTGCTCCTCAAAGCTCAGTTCAGCAGTGCCGCGGCAGCCCAACACCGGTCCCTGCTCCGGGTTGTGCCACACTATGTGCAAAACCCAAGAAATCTTTCAGGCTGCCCTAAATTAAAAGTTTCCCGTAACTTTCTTTTGTGTTATTATTTCAATAGGTATTTCAGCTTTCCAACGTACGGCACAAAATCATCGGAAAAAGAAATAAGCAGACAAGAATTAATGAAGGATTCTTAACACATATCATTAAAGATTTATTACCGAAATTCCCTCGTTAAAGAAAACCAAGAGAGAGGCGGAGGGACCATGAGGGGAAGATGATTAATTACTTTAAAACACGGGCTTCACCTGAGACTTTTCCTATTTATTATCACCACTGAAGTTAAAGTCCAGGATGCTGGCTGGAAAGAATTACTATACATTGAAGGGGCCAGGCTCTGTGTGTCCCGAATAATTAATTTACAGCAGGGCTAAACTTCCTCAGATGTGGTTCACTTCCCCACGTGCCCGGACCAGTTCTATCAAAGATAATACAGGTAAAGTGATGAATTTGTAATAGATATTGTTGTTGATTTATGTTGCCAGCATTCTGAACGTTCAGTACAAATGGTTTATGCAAAGTCTGGTCCTTCAGATTCTGCCTGCGCATCTCGTATCGCCGCACACATAATCTGTTCCCAGCTAAAAGGGCAAAGTTATAAAGATGGGATCAATGGCCTGGAGGTGCCACCTCCTCCCTCCTCACCCTCATTCCAACCCAGCTGAGGCGATACAGTGCCATCAGTCTTCAAGCACAAGGCAAGCTATGCAAAGTGAACAGAAACAGGGATATGATGAAGCACCAATGAAGAAACAAACAGTAACTCTGATTCAGCTACGCAAACAATGCCCAGAATAAACTGCAGAAAAGAACAGCAAAACAACTTAGCAAGATGTCAAGAAAAGTTGCAGATGCTCCAACACAGCAGATGCATGAGACTAAACAGCCATCTGTCAGAAGTGGCAGGCAAATCATTAAACAAATGCATCAACATTTCTGCTACAGCAGTGTCAGGGAAGGGATGAAGTGACCTTACAAAGTCTATCTCAAAACTGAGCGTTTTAACAAAGGGCTGAGAGTGTTCAACATCTTGTGCACACAGCGAACACTGGGGAAAAGAAACAGAATAGCAACAAGCTGCATTACAGCAGCTACTTTAATGTACAGCACATCCAGAATGCTCTTCTAGACCAGAGCCAAAGGCATGCAGAAGCAGGGCAGCCTGTAGCAGCCCTTCTTTGCTCTGATGCTTGGTTTGAGGCTCCCCAGCCCATGGGGTGCTACAGGGCACTGTTGTACAGGGCAGGAAACCCAGCACAACAGAACCGTGGAGGTGCTCAAGGCCAGGTTGGATGGGGCCCTGCGCAGCCTGGTCTAGTATTAGATATGGAGGTTGGTGGCCCTGCCTGTGACAGGGGGGTTGGAGCTTCATGATCCTTGAGGTTCCTTCCAACCCAACTGTTCTATGGCTCTATGATTAATTGCTACCCAAGAGAAATGCCATCACTGGCATGAAGGAAAGCCCGAAGCAGCAGCCCTGCACAGCACCCCTTCAAGGTAGCCCTGTTGTACTTCTCATCCATATCCCTCTCATCGTTACTCTGCTGTGAGAAAACCCTTGCTACTTGCTTAGCTCTCAGCTGTCCAAGGGAACCTGAGTGCCTAGGCAATATACCTGCAGGAAGAGGACTGGGAAATAACCAGTTGCTGATTAACTACACATTGAGAAATAACAACACTGGTTTCAGATTAATGCAATCCACAGTGTGGACTGCTGGAGTTTTCCACAGTATAAACAGCAGAGATCTGTGCAGGTCTAGATTAGAAAGCAATGAGGAGTGACTTACTGGCTCATAAATTTATCATCTATGAAGAATAATACCTCAACAGTTCGGTAAGATGGGGTCACGGTCCGATGGCCCTTGCACTCAGGAACAGGTTTATCTGTTGGGAGGTGTGTCTGTGCGGTTTTAACTTTAACTTGTATTTGCACATTTTCCCACAAACAGTGACATTAAAACTCTGTGCAATCATCTTCTGCCTTGACACCCGAAGAAGCCGTTGCTGCTCCTCCATGCAGAGCAGCCACTGCCAAGGCACTGCAGAACAGCTCTCACTACTGCACCGTTCATGACTGAGAAAGCATTTTTTGTTGATGAAATAAACCTAGTTACTTTCAGTCACGTTAGTTTGAAGTAACAATCACTCCCAATTTCAAACAGGTTGGAATGCGTTGCGGCACTTCAGCAATCCTTACCACTCAAGAGGAACAGAAGGAGAGAGAACAAGAATGCTGCCTCTCAGTCTTCTCATTTTTTCAGTGAACTATCATCCTCCTTTTGCCATATTCAGGTCCTCCAAACCCAAGATAAATGCCTCCAAGCTTAACTTTCTCCAAACAGAGATGTAAAGCTTTCTTGACACAAGCACTATTAGCACGCTCAGAAAACGCCCAGGAAACCCAAGGCATAGGTGTCTGCTAAGGATAAGGTGACCAAAGACCTCTGTGGGAGGCTCTGCATCATCCACTCCAGGCAGTTCTGCATCCACTGTCCTCCACATCAGTGTCTGGCACTCCAAAGCAAACACAGAGCTATTTCCCTTTGCTCCCCCTTCTACTCTGCCATGGGTTTCTTCTGAATGCTGTTAGTGATAAATCCGAAAGCTGTTTTACAGTACCACGGCAGCTACGTCCAACTAATCTGGTATTCCTTTCCATAACAAGCAAGCAGCTGAAGATCTCCTAACGAAGCTCAGAGCAATACAGTGAGTATGTAACCAGGACATCCACCGAGCACAGACGTGCCCCATCACCCTGCCCCGGCCAGGTGAGTGCTGCTGCAGTCCTGCTGCTCCAGGCCAGGCGTGAGGAGCTGCTGGTGTACCTGTGGTCGACTCTGTCAGCAGGATATATCACCAGGGGCTGCACCTGGCAGCCAAATCCAGCAGCTTTGGAACAAACATCCAGGAGCCATAGACAAACCTGCTGAGCTCTCCCCACAACTTCTCCTCCCAAAGTACAACTCAAAAATGGGTGTTGAAATCCTTTAAATAACTTCTGAGAAAAACAAAGAGCCGCCCATCTCATTATTGCTGTTGTCATCTGCTCAATGTACAGCAATGATTGCAGTAAGCTCATTTTCATTAAGGGTAGCCAACACTGCTAACAAGACAGTGGCCTAACTGCTTCCAATAAAGTGACACTTAATCCTCTCAAAAAGAACCAACACTATTCTTAGAAGGCATACTGTCAAAGACATTTGGGGCAAGAAGACATTTGAACAATGTGTTCCACATAATTTTAAGATAAACCAAATGGCATCACTGTTGATAATTTCCTTTTTCTTTTCCGTAATTTAGGAAAATTCTATTTTCATTCCTTGGTAGCAAATGCTGCATTTCTTCAAATAAGAACAGACAATGCTTCCGTTGGCACTAAAAGAATCCTCCTACAGAGTGCACAGTGTACATTCGATTTTATTTTTATCAATGCTGAACCACAGCCAGTAGTGGTAACAAAGCCCACAGACTGTAGATTTGTGACTGATTTGGTGGAGCTGTGAAAGCCACCACGCCAAGGAGGCACACCAGTAGTTCCAGTACCTTCTGCACTCTGTCACCCTGACACCCGCTGCTTTTCTACCCATCCCTGCCCTCTCCTCTGCAACTCTGTGCAGCTGAAAATCAACACCACTCAGCAGCCAGTGACTGCAGAGAGCGTAACTTCTTTTAATGCTGAGAGTGACACATGTTATCCACCTAACTTTCTTATGCTAAGAAGTAGTGCTTTGTTACGTGGCTGTCATGCTGCAGCTGTATTCACCAACAGTGCCCCCAAACACTGCAGCCGTTGCCCCCAGAATTGCTCCACATACACTTTGCAAAACCCTGTGACACATCCATGCTGTCGCAGTACTAAGCCAAACTTCTTGCTTTAAGGAGCAGGCTGGTGGTCCCTGCAACAGACATGAAAGCTTTCTCACCTCGTGTCAATTTACAGTCTTTTCCTATTAGGCTTATCTAATTATTGCTGTTGAGGTCAAGCTAAATGGAGAGCTAGAAATTAGCCATGCAAGAAGCTATATGACAGCCTTAATGCACTTTCTCAAGAGGGCAGACCTTTCTATAGAAGTACATACCAGGCTCCTTTTGGAAGAAAAAAATATATATTTGGATGAGAAACTAGGCAACGATTTTGAATTGCCACATAATATAACAAATAGTTAGGGCTTGTTGTGTTCTTTTAGAAAGCTCATGGGATAACAGCTAGCTAACAGCCTGGGCATTGCTTCCTTACTGGTATCACTGAGCTCCACTTGGTTAACTGGAACACAGCCTGCAACTCACAGGGTAGCCCCTCGGATCTGGAACGTACCCCAAGGCCTGCCCAGATGGGACATTACTAGATTGTCACAATATCGACACCCACTGTCCCCAAAAGCACCATCCTAAGGTCACCTTAAAATTACATGTTATATTCCTACATAAGTATTGCACAATTGCATTCATGCTGTAAAAAAACCCAACAGCACAAGGAACCAAACAACACATCTCACGTGCATAAAAGTGTTCCTGTTGTGTATATACAAAGCTTGCCAAATTTAAGGCTGATGATCTGTAGTTACATACAGTGATATATAATTAAGTTATCGGAGCTGCCTGCATCCACCAATTTTTAAATAGAAAGTGCTTAATTACAGGAACAGTTTTATTA
The DNA here is from genome assembly GCF_019238085.1 of Lagopus leucura. Lineage (NCBI taxonomy): Eukaryota > Metazoa > Chordata > Aves > Galliformes > Phasianidae > Lagopus > Lagopus leucura. The sequence goes on from NW_024962273.1 coordinate 622,230, forward strand.
CAAGCATTAAAATGGGAACAACATCTGTTGCAGTTGCTGGAACCAGTTGCATCCAAATTGAGTCACTCCAGCTGATTCATGATGCCTAAAAGTTGTTCCAGACTTCTTTCAGGAGGAATGCAGTAAGCCCTTCTCCCCAGGCCTACGTCGAACAAATTGAGATGTTAACTTCAGTTTTGACTCATACGTCAAGTCGTTAGAAGCGCTTTGAGGCTTGAACTATTTCTTAACTCTCTGAATCATGCAAAACTTCAGCCAGGTCAAAAATTCACCAAAAACTAACAGGCTTTCTAGGACACACAGTATAGATGTATTTGCTCTTGGACTGCTGCAGAGGGAAGAGCGTTCTGACTCAGATCAGTACCACCACACCCACAGCAACACAGCAGTGCCTCGCCAGACTGCTAATGCTGCTAATACAGATCACATAAAAATCGTGTTCTGCTTCGCACTTGGCTCTCCGTGTGAATGAAGACAACCAAGCACACGGTCAAAAACTAAACAGGATCACAAGGAAGATGAGGAAACAAAAATGCAATACACTCCAACTTGCACGCAGTTATAAAGAAATGAATGCATAAAAATACCCTGCTGGAGCATCACCTGGTAGGGACCACAAGCTAAAACTAACTGAAACTAAGGTACTGGCATATAAAAATAAGCCGTGCTATCAGAGCATGTTGGGAAAGAGAATTTCGAATTACTGTTCAGTGCTGCTGCTTTGTAATTATGTTGTTTCCCACTTCCTTCTATCAGCCTTCAACTTGTCACCACAGTCATATTGCGGTGTCAGCGTAAGTAAAAGCACAGTGTTAAAATGAGAACAAACACTGTCACTGTCAGTTTGTGGCAGCCGCGCTGAGATGTCACAGCACACAAGCATCAGGGCCAGCCTGCTGCGGCCTGTGGGATGGGCAAGCAGCTCTGCAAGACCTGGGGGAACCCTGTCGGGGCTGAAGGCTGAGGGACAGAACCACGAGGGGCTGCGGCCAGCCAGGTGTGCGCACGCTGCCCAGGGACACCGCTGCCAGGCCCAGGCCCAGCATGCGCCCTGCTTGATGAGGAGCTCCGGGCAGTCCCAGCCCAGCCTCACTGCTCTGCACCCACAGCTGCCCGAGGTGCACGGGAACGCGTTGCTGACAGCCCCTACCAGCCCTGCCGACTGTACAGAACCAGTGCCTACTAACTAATAACCCGCCATTACGATCACAGAAAACACGTGTATAAATTACAGCAGGGTTACGTGCTGTGTCGGAGCCTCCCCTCTAAAAGCCATGGCGCACTGGGGCACACCGAGATGTTGGTGGCACATTGTGCAGCTAGCGTTGGTTAAAACCTTTTATCTTTTAGGTAAGGTGATCTGAAGAATTATTCCCCGTTCTCTTCTTAAGGGACATGAAAATCATCCTTTGCTTACACGAGCATTAAAGAGCAAAGAAACAAAAAACAACAAACAGAGGCATAGAATTCACTCGAATATTCATCACTCCCAACCCTAAACCCTCAGCGTACAAACAGATGAATCCAGCAAGTCAGAGAGCAAAGCCAATTTAATCTGTGGCTCCCCTGAGGTAAATGTAGTTCACAGTCCTGCCCCCACCCCAACCTCAGCCATAATCCCCGGCTCCTGGAGGTAAGAAAGCACTGGAGTGAGGAAAATTCTGCAGCGGGATATAATGATCCAAAATGACAGGGACAATAATGACAATGAATTTCATGTCTCCCAGTCATGAGCCAGGGATGCTTGACTGGGCTGACTTACACAATTAAATTGTTACAGGTACAGCAGGAGATGCAGTTATCATCCGTGCGCAATTGGGAACGACGCCTCCAGCAAAAAGAGAACAAGTGCTCTGGAATGCACAGCCTTTTGTTGTGGAACTGCTGCTCCCCTAGGTACTGCCGTACCCTTTGACAGAGGGAAAACTGGGTTAAAGATGCAAGCCATTTGGAGCGATTGATTTTATCCCTTCTGAAAACCACACAGAGCCGCGGCGGATAAAGCACTACTTGATTCCAGTCACCTTGCAGGAGAAAGAGAGCCGCCAGACTTTACCAGCAATGGGAAGCGCCGCTTAGAACAGATTCCCCGCTAATGTTTGTAGGAACGGCAGCAGAGAGAAGCACCGTCGCTGCTCTAGGCTCAGCCTCAGACGTGCATTTCGTTTTGCACGTATTCCACTAGAGGCAGCCCGGATCGCCTTACCAGCCTCCTGGCAGCAGGCTGCCGCTTCTCTCCAGGATTTCGCATACAACTCTATTATATAAAACATGGGACAAAACGTATTTGGAAACAACTGGATATGGAGAACACATATAGACTTTTCCAGGTTGTACCTACGCTTAGCGTGCCTGCAAGGCTTCTCTCATTCACCTCCTTTCAATTTTGAAATACCAAGAAATATGGTTAGCGGTGTATTTCACCTATAGAAAAACCCTTTTAGTGACAAACTGTCAAAGAGTTTTCATATCCAGGGAAGGAGAGAAGTCATACAGTTGTCTGCATCTGTAATAGGGTAATACCCCTATTATGGCTCACAACATTCTCAAAATATTAATTTGTCAAGTATGAATTATAAAGCTGTAACATTTCATAATTCAGGACACACTCAAAAACTAGGAAAAATAGCTACAAGAGCCTAAATAAAAAAAAAAAAAGCATTTATTCCATTTTTGACAGCTTAATGAATGCTCTACTCTTTTGCATTGATTTTTGTGTGTGTCGGTGTGTGTGCCTGCGTGCCCAGGAAGGATTTCTCATGGGGTTTGCTGTACACAAGGAAAGCTAAATCCTTTGCCAATGCTTTTTTGTGGGGGGGGGGGGCCGCCCCTTTATGTTTAAATAACCTTCATATTAAAACATTTCAGGAGAGAATAAATACCAAGAATACGAAGAACAGCTACTTGCATCCCAGTAAGCATACTGGAAAGTCGCAGAACAAGACATGAAGCAGTCAGCTCCCCTGAAGCCACCCAGTGACAGAAGCAGTGTCTGCTAATTCCTATTTGCAGAAAGTAACAGCAAATTCCAAGAGCAAGGTCAACAACAACAACAAAAAAACCCTAAAAATTTTTAATTCATGACTGATTCAAGAACAAACATTTTCCTCACACACCTAAAGGCTCATCTTGAAAGGCAAAATATGTAAGCAGAGAAGTGTGCAAGCATCTAAAGATAGAAAGCAATGCATCTTAAGGAGCTCTGCGCCACTTAGAATTTCTAAATAAATATTCTGGCCACTTGCATCTCCTCTTTAATGTTTCTCCTAGTTTTTAACATCATGCACTACGTATGATTTAAATGGAGATTAATTCTTCCGTTTAAAATGCTTTAAAATAATTCTGCATATGATCTTGAGATCTCAGGCCAGCTCTCCATAGTGCCTCCCTTCTAGTTTTCCTTGAGCTACATAAATGGAACTGACAGATCACTGCTCAGATAGCAGCCACGTTCTTCCCCCAAAATGTTGCCTTTTTGCTATTCAGGAGTATCCTAATACCAACAAATGCTAAATGCAGTCTGACATGTACCCCTAAGAAACAAACTTGTAAGTTGTGGCTTCAAAGAAAACCTTGAATAAATAGGACACATTGTGTACACCCAGGCTAACATCCAACATATGCTTTAGCTTCCCGATGCTGAGACGGAGCAAGAATAGCCTCTGGTAAAGCCTCTGATTTGCTATTGCTGGTACTTCCAACATTTATAATGCACCATCTTTTTTTGCCTGTACAAACAATTTTTAAAAATGTAATTAAGACGACCGTGGCAACACTGCAGAATACAAAATATTCGTGAATAATGGATCACTTGACACACCACTGGTTTGATCAACAATTACAGAAAAAAAAGCAAAGAGCATTGCTGTTTCTTGTCTTTGCAAGGCAGTATTGGTGGCAATGCTAATATCACTGGAGAGGTGGTTTTATCAAATTAAAAAGTAACCCACATAATGAGCAGTTTAAATTCTTCCCTTTGGTGGTGGCAATCAACATGCCCAACAGCAAGATGCTGCTAGCTGGGGCTATTTACAGCTACAGATACAAAGGCGCTACAATAGAGACAGGAATTATGACAGAGGCAGGAACAGAGAACACAAGAATATGAGATAAGAATTTTATTTGTTACTTACACAGGGAAAACATGGATGAAGAGGAAAGACACGAACCTATTTTAAGATTCAAATGTTCTGAGCGTTGTTGTTTGGTTTTTTTTTGCCATGACTTAATGCTCTTATTCATGACTAATTCTGGTGAAAGAATTAAAGTGAGCATAATTCAACCATATCTTTCCCTTCTCCACTTTAAGTTCAGTTTCCACTCCCTTCCGCGCTCCATTCCTTTGGACTTGTTAAAATCCCACTTAATAGATTTACAATGTAGTGTGCTGGCTGACTCGTGTTGACAGAGCACAAGTTAACTGATCAAGATAAACGAATAAACGCTTCATAGAGTAACGTGAGCCCACACAGACCATGGACCACAGGCTGACCAGTGGAGAAACACTGCGGCACACACCTACCTGTCAGGTCTCATTCTGGATGGGGGACCTTAAGAACTGACATAACGCTGTCATTCTCGCTTTACCCTGCATACACGCAGCTCAAAGCTGCATCACTCAGCAGATGACACCTCTGCCTTTCAGAAGCTCCTCTGCATTTAGCTGAGGCTTTAAGGAGCTGCACATTTTGTTTGGTTGGTGCTGATGTTAACTGCCAGTAGTATTTCTCTAAATTCTGAAAAAGATCAGTGTGTAACTTGATCTATAGCAGCCCACAGCTTTAAGAGAAAAGCAAAGCAAAGCTGGTAATAGCATGAGCAGAAACAAATTTCACCAGAGGCAAAACCTAACACCTGCTTTTGAGATCTCACCCCATCAGCCTGGAAGTCCTGCCAGCATCACTGTGTTGGAACAGCTGCCCAGAGGCTGTGATGCCCCGTCCATCCCTGGAGGCGTTCAAGGCCACGTTGGATGGGGCCCTGGGCTGCTATGAAATGTGCAGGTTGGTGGCCCTGCCCGTGGCGGGGGGTTGGAGCTTCATGATCCTTGAGGTCCCTTCCAACCCAACTGTTCTATGATTCTATGATCTCTGCTGCTGCACAGATGTTTGCCACGGAAAAACCACGTGGCATCTTGGCACCGAATGTTTACATCTATTGTAACACCGTTTAAAACAATTATTCAGAGAAACTTCAGAGATTATCTTTAAGGTTATCCTGTGACTGTATACTTTCAGAATGCTGGAGTTGTACAGGGTCATGATATGTCCAAATTATCTATTTCATCAGGAAAGGCTTCAATGGATTATAGATTATAGATTCCCAAGCCATAGTGCTCTTTTGAGAAGCTAATTACAGTGTAATTCATTGTTCTTATGAACTCCTGGGACCTCTTAACAGCCTAAGAGAAGGAATAGCTTATAATAATGAAAAAATAAGCCTGAATTACTCCTGTGCATTATTTACAGCAGCTCTCGTTATGGTACGTGAAGGTTTTCATTTCTTTCATTTGACACAGTTAAAATGCCACAAAACCCCATTAAAAGAATCTTGTTTTCAAATAACCATTTATTTCCTCTGTATCTTAAACTAAATTTTTACCTCTCTCAGAAGAATTTAAGTCCATCTTTTAACTCTCACTGCATTCCCAAATAAGAACCTATGCACACAAGCATCCCAGTCTATTTTTCACTCCACTGGCCTCAGTGTCAGACAGCTCACAGTCACCAGCATGCACTTATGCCAGAGGCCTCGCTAATATTACCCAAGCCAGCATGTTTCAAGAGGCCCTCCTACTTCTTCCCGGTACAAAAGCCCCTATTGATAAGCTGATGAATAGTATAAATGAAGTTCTAAAAAGAGAAAAGTACAGCCTCTGTCATCAATTGTGTGTGAAGACATTCCTGGTTTCCAAAAGGTCAAAAAGCAACATCATCTCCAGGTAAAAACTAAGTGGAACTGTGCCACTACTGAGGCACTCAGCATTTAAGCTATTTATCCATCAGAGGGCTCCTCCAGGCCTGCAAGGAATCCGGCGCCTTCTTGTCCTCCTATCCTTGACACACTTCTGCTTTGATATTACCAAAACGGCCTCATTATGAAGAAAGTTTTAGGAGAACTTTCTCTTTTGGAAGCAAAATAAGGGAAATGGAAAACAGGGAATAAACAATCCACCAAAACATGCTACAAAACAGCATGCAAATCTGCTACAAAATAAAAGTGCCCTATCTTCTAGATATGCTATCAGAACCCAGTGCATCAAGAAAGCAGTTATGACAGTATACTCCAACTCAAGTCTTTCCAGCATTTAGAATCCATACAAAATTCAGTACCTAAGAACACTGAAGTTCTGTCAGTTCAGGGATACAGCTTGCATAACAGTAGAAAGCACTGAGATGTCACAGTTTGGACAAAGCTCAACACACCTGACCCAACACAAGTGCTAATATTCTGGACAAGCAAGACTTCCAGGTAGTTCTATGCCAAGGAAACCAACTAATCCTTTACCAGTTTTGTTTCAGACTGCCTCCAGTATCTGCAGACACTGATGAGATATAAACAGGGACTCTGCTCAGAAGACCTGCTGTGGCACCTATTGCTGTGACTCTGCTAGGGACTTACCAGTGCTTGTTGCACAGAACAAAAGAAGGAGACTTACCAGCATTCCTGCATCACATTTGTGCTCCTGAGTAAGCAGAAACACTTCTGAACACAAGAACTGCTCTTTCAAAACAAATGCAGCATCAGAAAACTTGCAGCAAGCATCTGTTCTCTCTAAGGCTGACTGTGTATGTTATACAAAAACATATCAGAATCTATCGTAACCAACAGTCTTCATAACAACTCAAGCTGGAGGTAACTTTTTCCTCACATGATTCTGTAACTCTACTCAAAGGTGTTTTGGCAGAAATCTTAAGTTTGAAACTCTTTCCAAACCAGAAATACTACAGTGAGCTATCAGAATGACCACAATTGCTTGACATGTAATAACTTGGAAGATGTATTCAGTCTGAGAAGAATTCAGAGCAAATGCTTGCAAATAGTGCTACACAGAGTATGCTTTACACTGGGGACATAACTTCCTGTTAAATAAAGGCAAAGTCTGGAGTAAGCATGGGATTTGGAAATCCAACAAGATATGACTTAGCTGATCTGGAGTAGCTTTTATTGCTCTATCAGTCGTGAGGATGTCCAACTTAAAACAGGCTGAGCAGCAAGTACCACATGTGTAGAGTATTTGCAGCAGGAAGAGCCTTGCCTCTCCAGCACAGCTGAAAAGCTGTTGGGAATCACCAGAACATCAGGAGGCTTTCACATATCACCACAACTACTAGCTGGAAAAACAAACATACCCTCTTCCACATCCCATAAATTGCTGTAGTGAGCAATGTAAGCATCAATTCGATGGACATAAATTAAGATGTGAACTGAATCCTTCAAGTCATTCTTCTCTTTGGAGAGTCAGTGCAGCTGATGTACATGTGTTCCTCCCTTCCCCCTCTCCCCAGATACAGAACAGTGTAGTAAAAGTCACGTAAGGGGAACATACCATCATAATAGACAATAGCTCCAACAAGCTTGTCTTTGCGCAGCATTGGGAAGTGCTCCAAGGCTCTCGACTTGCTGAGGACATAACTCCTTTTTAGACACTGACTTCCTGCCACGAGGTCATACAGTTTTATTCCAACCCAGTAATATGGCAACTGCCACCATCTGCAAGAAAAAAATAATGTAACCTCACGGGAAGTTAAGAATTGAAAGCTCACACTTCTTGTAATACTTCTCATAACCCAGCATGCTGCATTGGGCTGGTTTTACTTTTGTACTATTGAACAAGTTCACAACATCACGTGAAGTGAACGTTCAAAAAGCTGCATACTGTTTGCTATTTTCAGCTGGTCTCCTCACTGCAGGAAGTCAACTAAATTCAGCACTTGTTTTTTCTAGAATTCAGACTACTGTTTTTTTTACTTCAGCCTAAGATGAGGGATCAAAGCTGAGCACTGAAGGAAGAACCAGACTGCTTCAGCACATACATTTGAGGAGTCAAGATAAGCTGGAAGACCTAATGCCTCCTACACAAGTAAGACCAAATAAATGTAGCCCACTGCTGACCTACATGAGCTCCAGCTATTACAGGCCTGCTCTGTAGGACAGGAATATGGCCACACGTTAGGAAGATTCATCAAAAGCTCACTGCTTTGAGTAGCCTGTTCTACTGAACAACTGCTCTCACAGAGCTAAAAGCCTAACCCAAATCACTGAAAGTCTTCCTCAGGAGGAAGAAACTGTCCTCTTAACACCAAAGTGCCACGTACAGTGGAAGGCAGCACACTAAATTACTGCACAGAACACTGGTAGCTGTCAGGACTACACAGTACATTTTGAAGAAAATGTTAATAGCATGCACTGAAGACAAGGATGTACTGGAAAGAACAGTAAATAATATCCTGGGAATTCTGAGTTCATTCCAGCTGCAAATTCCCTTCCTCTACTCCAACTGTAATGGTTAAAATGCACCAAGAAGTTGGAGTCCAAGAGGTGCTACTGGAAGCAGTGATACCAGGCTCATCCATGTGGGCAGTTCATGCTTCTACAACACTGCTTCACCTCTGAGAAGACAAGAAGGTTGTGACAGGTATAAAGACACAACTGGGAAAAGACATCTGGAAACTTCTTCAGGGAAATAGCTTGCTTGTCGAAGGACGTGCTAAAGGAGAGATATGATAGTAGAGCTTACTTGTAAACAGGCAGCATGATAGGCAAAGGAGCTGATAGGTGAGGAGCTATTTCTAGTAGGTTTGCACGCTCCTGGAGTGCTTCTTTCACCATCTTGTACTGAAAAAAATAAGTACACATGAATTTTAAGTTACCCAATTGTGCCCCAAAATGCAACATTTAATGAGAAAACTGTTCATCAAAATGTATTTTAAATTAGAGAAGTCTCAGTGAGACAAATTGATTTCTAAAAGCAAGAACATCAACTTCCACCAGACTGAGGCAACACAAAAGTACATGAAATGTTAATCACATACATAATCACATAATCATTTATTTATCATATGTACACAATCACTTATTTGTCATATTTTCCCCACCCATTTCAGAACCATCGGGACAGCCCTCACTCCTCCAGGTTCTGCAGCCTGACAGCTAAGAAGCTCCTTCTATTTTCAAGTCAGGGTTTCTGCCCTCCCTCCCCAACACATCCACAGTCTAAAAGGCACAGCCGTGGGATTGCCTGTAAGTGAATTTGGCAAGAAAGGGCACCACCAATTTCCCTGTTTGGGAAAGCTCAACTGAAGAAGACATTTTCTGTGTTGCAATCCAAAGCCACTCGTGCAGTCAAGTATTAGAAAAAGAAATAAAGAACTCTGATGTAATTGGGATAGGGAAAGCGTCTACCAGCAATTTTTGCTTAACAACCTGCATAAACAATTACCTGCTCAAAATCCAACTTCATGATGGCCTTCTGAAGATATCTCACTCCACCATGGATCAATTTAGTACTCCTGCTGCTGGTCCCTGATGAGAAATCATCTCTTTCTAGAAGGGCTGTTTTTAGTCCTGTGTTACCAGAAAACCAAATTAACTTCTTAAATTACACAATTTGTATGTAATTCATTAAAGACACTTCTCTAGGGTAGAGACAATCACAAGAAAAATTACTCTGTACATGGATAAATTTGTATTCAAAGTGTAGTGCACTGTCTATATTGTAATGAAAAATTTTAGCCTTCTTCCTGAGGGAAAAGTCAAAACAGAACTTAAACAGAAGCACATTAAAACCTGGATATTTCACAATAGAAAGGCATTACAGTACATTATAGGGGCCACGCTCCCTCAAGCAAATTATAGTTTGTATTCATGGCAGGAACACAATATTTTCATGAATCCCCTTAACTCTTTGCAGCAGAGAGCTCAAACTATCACACTAATTATTTCAACAGCACAGCAGCTAGACAGATAACTGGCAACCCTGCCTTCTCCCCAAAGTTTGCTCCAGAGGCTCCCAGTGCCAGAACAGGGCCCACCTGCAATGGGTGCACGCTCAAGGAAGAGCTTATGGGATTGATGCTTGCAAGTCATCCCTGTGACATCTTGTGAATGTGGGCACTGCCATTATTTGCTCCCCAGAAGGTTTCCCAACAAGACTGCTAACACCCCAAACCAGCCAACCAAACCTTAAGGCTACCCCACTGAAAGAAGCGATGAAGTGGTTGGAGGAAGGCTTCCAAGGAAAAGCATGGTGAACTCCAGTGACAGTGGCAGAGCTCCAGCACAGCCTTACTTGTTTCAGAGACTGAATGAAACAGGGAAGGAGGGAGGGAGGTTTTCCTCCATGTAGAAGGAAGATACCTAAGTGCAGCACAAGGCTACATAAAAGTAACAGAGCAGCGGACGATACATCCATTCTACAGGCTGAAAACCTGCAGCCCTTTCCAGTGAGACTACCAACAGCCACAGGGTTAAGAAGGAGCATGCAGAGCTCCAGAGCTTTCTGAATCCAAGTCTGAGCAGCCTTTTGGGATTAAGAATTCAGCATTTCACCTCTGCCTATCAGCCCATCCAAACCCAAGCGTATGCCAGCCTTAAAAGCAACAATCCAAAATTTCAATCCCCAGTGTTCAAAGATAAACCAGCTCCCACTGATTGCTACTGTGAAGCAAATGAACTACTTCTAATATTCGGGTTTCTCACTCATAACTGAAGAGTTTGTCCAAACATGAGCTTGCCATAAATTGATTTTACTAGCAAAATTAAACAGCCATTATCAATGTGCAAGTTACCAAATCCCAGCTTCCCTGGTTATGAGTGCCACTAACCAGATAGACCTTTTCCATCTCTGAAGATGTGAAACAGCTTTTGCACTTCATTATTTTTCTCCTCTGCATTTTCATCCAGGAGAGCAAAGGAGAGCACAATACACACACACACACTCTAAGGATATAGCATCCTGCCATATACATGAAGTCTTGTAGTTAAGACTTAATACAAAATATAGCGACTTCGCTAGGAACTGCAGGAAAGAAGAGTTGATCTGCAGTTTATAATGCACATACTGCAACACAGACATCCTTCTTTTACATCCTGTACAGGCAAAGGGCCCACGCACAGTGTTAGCTACCAGACAGCACAAAGCCTTGCAGACACTCAGACAGGTGTGAGGCTGCCAGCTGCTGTCTTTCCCTAGCACAAAGGAGGGATGAGCACGGGGCTCAGAAACATTCTCACTAATCCAGAACACAGAATGCCTCAGGAAGAACGCTTTGCATTATAATGCATATTCTGACAAACGCTTGGAGAGGGGTTGCAGGCTTGCTGTGACCCCAGCTGCACTGCAGGACAGGATGCAGCTCTGCGGGTGAGGGATGTGACAGCACTGCCAGCAGTGCTCCTGCACAGACACAGTGTGGGACAGCAGCATCGTTGTTAGAAGGCTGGACCATGGGAAATGCATGATTAACAGATGCTTCTCAATGATCCAGGGCAGGCACGAGGCTGGATTAGGCACACAGCTGCAAGCCAGACATCAATACTTGAGCATAAGGAAACCCAAGGAAGAAAAGCAGCGCAGGATAGCTTTGTGGCCATCTTTTGCTTACAGAACAGACATAAACACGGGGAGGTGGCAGTCAGTTACAGAACTTGCTATGGCAGATCCCTCCAACTGGAGGAATCTGAATATCAGGCAGACAAGGAGAAAATGAAACTCGGTGGTCCAGGTTTGGGACCACCAGCAGCACAGTGACACGTGAGCCCAAGGAGCATCTGCACGAGCAGTCGGCCCTTGGGTCCTTCCCTCTCCATCTTTCAGGGCTCCTTTATGCCATTTTAACATCTGTTGGTCTCCCAAAACTTCTGTCCTTAAACTAATTATTACTGGTAACTTCCAAAGATCAGAGTAATTTATTTTTGTCAAATGTGACTGAAGATTAATGGATACAATCAGAAATAATTTGGCGAAAATATATCAAACTCATGAAAAGCAAAATTTGTTGTTAAGTGAAGCAAACATAATAAAAGAGCAAGTTCCATGAATGAACAGCAACAACACACAATTCATTAACCAAATGCCTAGGAATATTTCACACTTCAGAAATCCACTGATATAATCAGAATATCTAGTAAAAGGAACTATTACCTATAATAATTTCTCTATGCTTTACAACTGTATTTTCTACCACAATATGGCAAAGGGAGAAATGAAAAGGTCCAAAGTTACTTTTAATGATAAATGAAAAAAAAAAAACCAGTAACTTGATTTGTGGTAGCTAATAATAAAGAACAACGAAGCAGACCTTGCTGCTCAATCTGTTTCAAAACGATCACACCTTCTGGCCAGGTATTCTCCAAATCAAACTCCATGTAACATTCCTGGAGTCAGGTTTTACCTCTTCTGACCTATATCTACATGTTAAACAACCTTAAGAACTTCATGATTATTTCATATTTTGCATTTCAGTTCAAAAAAAAAAAAAAAAGAAAACAAACACAAAAAAGGAAATAGCAAGGTCAAAAATACAGATACCAATGAAGGCCTGTTCTCTTTCATTGGCTGATTCCACTGGAAACAGCAACCGAAAGAACACATCCCACGGTTCTAATTCTTCTGGGTTTTTAAAATAAAAATACAGTACAGCATTTCAACTGAACAGAAGCTGATGCTCCAGCCTCTCTCTCAGAAACCTGTGCATTTTTACCTATGCATCTGGAGACTTATTTTCACCAAACTTGTAAAATTACTGATTCCCTCCAAGAGCCATTGAGTTTGAGTAGAAGCCAAAGTTACCATGCAGGGAGGACAACAGTAGGTGCTCATGCCCTGCATTCCCCCCAGAACCAGAGCTCTGCACAGGACAGACGAGCTGCCACACATCTGTCAGGCTGAAGCCCACAGCCATACAGACATTCTCAGTCCCTTGCAGAAGTCAGGTAGAAAGCATCACCTTGAACTTATTTATCTCAAGCTTTCTGACAGAAGGTTGACAATTAGTTTTCCCACTTAGGTAGCTTCTTAAACCAGTTACACAGCTAATCTCACAAAAGAGGAGCCAGGAGAGCACGAACCTACTGCATGCAGCTACAGACTGAAGGCTGGGAGTAGGCTCCCCAGTACATTCAAACAGCCTTCCCTAACCCTGCAGTGCCACAGGCAGTACAGAGCATTAGCAGAGGTTGTAGATCTCACGTTACAGGAAACATGAGCTTGAGAGCCGTGTGAATTCATGCTTGCTCCATTCAGAAATAACGTGTGTACTGCAACGTTGTGTAACTGCTGTCTTCTCTGTTGCAGGCATGCAAGTGTAACTGCAGGTAAACCCACTAAGCAAGAGAGGAGAAATCCATCCAAGAGCAGCCAGCAGAGGGTCAGAACTGATGTGAACTGCATGTAAGCATTTAGACAATGAAAACTATGCTGAAATAAAATACAAGATTTTTTTTTTTTTTTTCTTCGGGTTCATTTCTGCCCCTGAGATCAGAAGGCAGTTTTATAACCAGGCATTCAGAGGACAAATTCTTTACCTTCAAATGGCTTTTGAAAGCCAATCTGATTAATGATTATGAACCATGTAATCCAAGAATGAAGTCTTACCTCTAGTGACTGCATCTAAGGCACAACCACTTCCTGTTGCTCCTCCACCTATGATAAGAACGTCAAACTCAGGTGTGTTTTTTAGAGTGGAAATCTGCTCTTCTCTTGTAGGAAAATCGCTCTTTATGGGAACAGTCACTGCTTCTGCAGCTTGAACATTCACCAGGGTGCCCTACAATGATTAAAAGCAAAACAAAGATCAGCATTTTAGGCGTATCCAACAGCCACACACACTTAAATATGCATGCAACAAATCACAGCACTTCCTATTACCCAGAAGGTAAACTGAAACATTTCAAGTTGCTTTACCTTTATGTAATGATAATACTGTATTAAAGCATTATGGAGCAAATACTATTAAAAACATACAAGATCAAAAAGCTATGCTGGCTGTCTCTTTGCTTGGAGCACCAGCTTTGCTTTGCATTCCAGCTCTCTTCCTCCCAGGTTTCCCTCACTCACCATTGCCCCTCACTCTGCACACAGCTAGGCACTGAGATCCTCTCACTGTTTTGCCTGTTTTTTGCTTGTTTATTCTGAAGACCCAAGGGACCCACGTTTTCCAGCTGCACTTCCAGAAGATGCCTTTAAACCACTGCACTTTAAAAATATGCACTGCAGAGACTGGGACACCGGGGTCAGGGTAACTAACTGGAAGATGCAGAATGGACCAAAATAAACAGGAAATTAAGGCCACCCATTTTCATACTATTTCCTGGAAGTTACACTTCCTGCACAAGCAGAAAACAAAAACCCAAGTGTTTGAGCCCTATGCCCTAAGTCCCCATCTCTGGGGGGTGTTCCAGAGCTGTGTGGACGTGGCACTAAGGGACAGAGTCAGTGGGCATGCTGGGGGTGGGCTGAGCTTGGGCATCCTAGAGGTTTTCTCCAACACTAACAATTCTATGAATGCCATGCATCTTCAGTCCAAGCAGCAGATTTAATTGATGTAAGACAGCCTGTGCCCAGGGCTCCTAGAAAGGACAGAAACTACATTCAAGTGACAAAGCCCACCTACAACCCCCCCAGCAGCATGCCCTGCCTTGCTGCTCTCCCCACTCCCAGCAGTCCCGCAGTGCCATGAAGCTGCAGAGAGCTATCTGCATGTACAAGCCACCTTCAGTTTTAAGAACTCCAAGTGCTTCCCTGGCATTTGCAGAGGGAAGGGAATATACACCTGCCATAGCGAAACAGCTTGACTGACAAAAGGTAGCTCTGTCACTTGCAGCCATCTGTTCCTATCTGCAGCTGAAGAGGTTTCCAGCAGCTACCGGCCAAATGGTGCAGCTCCTCTTCAGCCAGCAATTCTGTGCTTCTGGGAGCTCTGTTAGCAGACCTGGGGAGCCTAAGGTAGAAGGGATTTTTGCAGGACCTCTGTAAATTATCGGTGAACTCAACCACACACTGAAGCCTTGACTTGGCTTGAACTGTAAGTGAAATGTATTATCTCTCAGCGTTGTGATAAACGTATCACTGCAACTGACAATGTAATCCAGCAACCTCTAGGCCTGCCTAAAGAAAGAGCACATTCAAAACGCACAACTAATGACCAAGTTCATCTCAAGCGTGGATCACATAGACTGAAACACAAAGGCTTTTCTTCCACTTCCATACTGGCTAACTGCAACAGTGCAGCACAGGAAGGTAACAGCCAGCGCTACCACTGCCCTCTGTGACTATTTCCTAATACAGACTATTTCCCAAGCGCTCACCTTAACTTCAGGAAAAGGAATACAATAAAAAGTCAGAGTTCGTGAAGCACTGACACCATTTAGTTTCTTTAAAATGCATTATCTACAACAAATATAGTAAAAGAGAGCTCCAAGCAAACAGTCCCTGGCACAGCAAAAGCTCAGAGATCAGCACACGAGTAACTGAAAGTAAGCACAGTGATTAGCAGCCTAGGAATTGATATAGATATGATTCATCTTGCTGTCAATTAAATGTGAGACTGAAGAAAAGCTGCATACAGGGATTCCATCTGCAATAACGTGATTAGTTTGGCAGTGAACAAGTATGTTTACTGAAATAAGCAATTGCTGTTTATATCTACAATTTCTCAGGCAAGAGTTCCTTGAATGGTTTTGATTACGCTCTTAGTGAGAAGAAATGTAGTTTGGCAGTCTGAATTCAATCATCAAGTTATAAAGTGATCTAGTAATCCATAAGCAAGCATTCTTGTTAATTTGGCTAATGTAAATCTCCAGGTAGGTTCACGGAGGCAAATTCATCATCCCTATTCATTAAAAAAGAAAATGAAAGTAATTAAAAAGCCCAAAGCAAGCTCCGATGCATTATCACGTTATCGCTGTCTGCACTGGACTCCCTGCAATGAGCAATTCCTGCTGCCCCACAACGCTCACCAGAACAGGGCTGCACTCAGGCACCGAGCGCAGCCCCACAGCAAAGCAGCGCTTTTGCCTCGGCAGCTACAGAGAGAAAGTAGCAGCGGCTCGGAGTCAAACCCAGAAAACCAAACAATACCCCATCGTATCTGCTGCTAGCCCACTGGGCTCAATGAACAGGCACACAAAGTAAGAACTCGGCAACTGTCACCAGCTACAAAGCGAGAGAAATCACCATTTCCATTCCTCTATCACCATTAGCATTAGAGGTGCTTGCAGCAGAGGTACCAAGGCTGGCTGCGGCACCTGGGCCATTAGAAGTGCTTGTAGAAGAGGCACCAAGGCAGGCTGCAGCACTGGGGCCATTTCTATCGTTCAGTTGTCTGAATACACGAGGCCAGAACTCCCACACAGGCAGGCTGTGTATTTTAAGCCCCGTGTAGGCGCCCAGCTTCATCTCAGACAGGATTTTCATTTCCAGGAGCTCATGATTCAGTAGTGAACGTAGTGCTTCCAAGCTGGAGAACTATCTGTATTGTTCAAGATGAATTTAATTTACAGAGGTGGCACAGAAGGGAACTAAGCCTTCACATTAATTCAGCAAACATCCCAGCGATCGAGTTTCCATCCGAAACACAGAAGTGCAGTATTCATCTATCAGCTTCTGAGTTAAATTCAGCAACTCTGTCATGTCAACACATGTTCCCATGCTCTCCCCGCTCAGCTCAAAAAACAACACACAATCAGAGAACTGACTCAACCTCTGGCATGCCTGCATATGCCATACACAATCAGGGAACATATAACTCTATTGCCTCAGTTGCTGTTGCAGAAACAGTCTCCCAGGCATCAGCATTTTTATCTGTGTGTTACAGGAAAAGAAGTTGAGATAAACAACCTGACATTGGGACAGATCAGAATGCACCGTGTTTTATTTCCAGGGTGTGAACACCTTCCAGTTCTTACACCCATGCAAGGCTAAGGGCACTAACCAGGCCATTCTCATCCAGGCTTTCACCCTTAAGCCTAGCAAGAACAACTCCAGTTTCCACACCAGAAAATACCAACACTCATCGCTTTCAGCAGACCAGCCACGCACTAATATGCCCAACTAACAGATCCAAGGATCTCCCACCCCTTCTCCAGAGCCAGCAGCTCACCACCCCTTAGCTTTCCCTTGGGGCAACCTGGGACAGCTGAGCTGCACAGGAGCATCCAGCATCAGCTGAGCAAACACAGAACAAAGACAGATAAGTCAACCACACTGCGTGCTCAGCGCTACTGACCAAGGGAGGTCTGCATTCCTTACCTGGGGGCTCTAATCCCAGGATGCTAAGCACAGCACAGACACCCAGAGCCACTTACAAACCAAGCATGCTGCTTTACTTGCATTTTATTTCTGTCTTATTATGTGATGGATTCTGATCTTGAAATAACAAACAGACTTCTTACAACATGCAGCCAATTAGTGCACATCTTGGGGCAATATCCTTCCCTGGCACAGGAAGACGAGATCTTTGCCCTAGCATACATTTGATTGGCAGGCATTATTAAAAAGAGGACACTTGGGCCGGGGGACATGCCCACAGCTTAGATATGTCAACACTACAAATGGACTGTCCTCCTGTGTGTCAATCCCTGCAGTCACGTTCCACCTGCTGCCCTACATTAGGTGGTTAAGGCAGAAGCTTTAAGGGACATCACGTGGGAAATGTGCAAGTTAGTACAGCATGAAAACAACACGCTGTTCACTTGACAGATCCATTTGCTTACACATATGCTAGAAATTTTTCAGATCCTTTGTAGACAGACACTACACAATAGGTCCAGACATCAAGGGACAAGTGGATTTTCTCATTTTGACACCACTTTCTTTAAAGTGTGTTTTTGGTTTTTTTTTTAATTTGCCTTTGGAAATTTGGAACGACCATCCAATAGTGGCAGAAGACTGGAAATTCTTGAGTTTTGAAATATTGCATATATGACAAATTATCTACCCGGATCAGTTGTGCCTTCCAACTCCTTCTTTTATTTAGCAGTCCTAAGATTTGAAGCTGCAGTTTCCAACAGTAATGAAGCCAGATTGTAATATCCTATGATAACGGCTCCAGAGAGAGTTAGATTAGCAGCTAGGCTCAAAACAGGCAGTCCAATGGGAAGCTCACTTAAAATGCTAGGCTTTATTTTTTGCAACAGTATCTGAAGCTATAAGGATCCTGGCTTATCCACTTTCCTGCTAGGCTCCCTGGGAATGACTCATCTCATTGGCTTTACCAACATCTCAGCTCTACTCCTCTTCACATGGAAACAGCCAGAAGATTCAGACTGTCATTTATTCACACCCATTCTGCACACCTTCATGAAGTTAAGATCTACCTGTATCCCTGGGTTTCAGCTCTCGTGGTCTGAATGGGAACCCACAGTAAATACGTAGGTAAGCAGCTCGTGGTAACTTGCTGTTGGTAAGGAGCTGGCCAATTGCATTTCTAAGGTGAGAAGCAGAAAGCACCCTGAAAAATGAGCACCCGCTCACCTAGCTGCTGAAAGGCAGGATGAGGTGCCCCTCTTAAGCCTTAAGCTCTTTCCAAACCAGATGGAAGTAAATCAGGCCAGAGCTCTGACTGCACCTACGTGCAACACTATGGAACACCAATTGCAGTGCTGGCCAGGAGTGAGGTAGCAGCCTCACTGCCTACACCTAACAGATGAGAAGATGTGTTCTTTACACGCATAGCATACAAATATATGAACTTCTGAAGCACAACACAACTGCACTGAAATAAGAGGTGTCTGCCTAAAACCAGTAGCTGCTCATCAGCACCAGCTCTGCCTAAAAGCAGTCCACAACTCCTGTTCCTTCTGCTGATGTTTTTCCTAGGTTTTTGCATTAAGAAGTGGGAAACGAAAACAACAAAACATGGCTGCTCCAATTCACCTGAAGAAGCACTAGAACAGTGACACAGTCTAGAACCAGGAGCTACTACATCTCTTCCTGCTACTATCTTTCTTTATCAGCATATTTTCACCATCTTCCTTCACTGCTCTGGGAATCCCATCAGTGTGCCTTTATTACCCAAAATACAGCCTTAAACCATGTCCTGAGCACATCTTTGTCTAGGTTGTGCCCACCCAGTGAGACACCAGGGCTACCAGAAGCAGAAGACATCCCACAGATCCCACCTTAGAACAATTATCAGTTTTCTGAACTGCCCCAAAGTTGCCACAATCACTGTATAAAGCTGAGATTCTCAGGTAAACCTAGAGTTTCTACGTACTTCAAGCAACCTGCACTTCAGCTGGTACTTCCCACTTCTCCTGCAACTAAATGACATCCCTTAGTGGTATCCAAAGGACATTTTTTAAACAAGAAAAACGATTTACATGAATCATATTTTGCCACTGGTTAAAGACCTGCAATGGTGAAGCATCACTGAATGCCATCCTCCAGATAGCACACAGCAAATCAAGCTGAGAGCTCTTGGCACCCCTTCCCAAACAAAGCTATTCGTACAAGCCTAACATACGCTTAAACAGATTTTAAGCTTCATATTTTATCAGAAGTCATAATTAATACTTACGTGTTTGTTTCTATACTGAGAAAATTGAGAGAGGCCAAAAACTGTTGCTATGGCACCTCCTCCAATGAGAACAGTTCCTTTCACTGCCTTCTGAAATGCCATTTTTTACTGTAAGAAAAGAAGATAAAAATTAATAGGCAGTTATACCATGTCAGAATGTAGGCAACACAGAGTAGACCATTTGTAGAAGACGAAGATGATGTTGTGACAAATTGGAACTTAAGAGTAGCAATAGATTAATTAACGATTTTCATCGCAATAGCAGTGACTTCTAAACAAATGTAGACAGAGGCAAGCCAGAATGCTCTGGTATTTGCAACTCAAGCAGAATGACAAAAGAGTATTTAAGCACATGGGGAGATGTGTGGGTACACACATACGTGGTGCTGTACGTACCTGCATACATGACAAGCACTCACAATACTGCGGCAATAGCAGAGTAAGAACACTGCCATCAGCCACATGGCCACCACGTCCTTATTGCAGCAGAACAGCTGATCTGCTTGCAAGATCACCTTCAGCTCCCCTCCATCCCCTCAAAACCATTTTTACAACCAATTATCCCAACAGCACTCCATCCCACGTCTCCACCAGGCATTACAGCCCTGCTCCCACAGCTCCCCAGCACAGCTCATCCTACCCAGGCACAGCACAGAGGCGACGAGCTGCCAGCCAGGAATGGCTCCTCCAGCTCTGAGCGGCAGCGGAGGCACGGGACAAGACCGAGTGGTTTAGAACAAGCACAGAACTCTATAATCTAGCTTCAGAGGTATTAAAGCCAGGCCTATGTAGGTCAGGAACATTCTTAAAAGGCCCAGTGTTTGGGGCTGAATGAAAAATTTGCATGGAACTGACCTGAATCTTAAGTAGGCGCAACCCAACCCATCCTGCCAGGACCAAAGCAGCTCGCATCCCATAGAAACATGTGTCAAGTTAGAACAGCTCAGACAAAGCTGAGTTCTGAGGTGACAAGGGCAGCTTTGTGCCCCAGCTCCGCACAGCAGCCCCAGCACAAAAGACAGCAGTGCTGCAACACGGCACAGGCAGCACACACAGCCCTGAGAGCCCCTGTGCATCTGCAGCATGGCAAGGGAGGCTCTGGGCATCATTCCACCTTTCAGTTGGCATTACAAGTGGCACCAAAGATCTTTAAAAAACAAAACAAGTAAGAAAACTTGCTTTAAGAATTGATACCATCTTTGCTCTGTTCACTGTGCTTGCAGCATGCTGGGGGGAGAAAGCACACCAAATTACTGCAGGCTTCAGGAATGATGTATGTACTGATGCACTGATTGTTGTGCAGGAAGAGGACTTGCACCTTCCCCAGCGTTTTTGGGAAGAGCAGCACACACTCTGCAGGGTTCATCACAAAGACAACCTTTATTGGACCATAAGTGGAGTACCAAGTTTTCCACCGACTTTATACTTCAATCTCAAAAAAGACCAACTTCACCTTTCCTCTATATTGTGACTGAGAGGAGGGCCCCAAATCCCCCCCCCCACCCAAATTAACAGAACTACAAAGAACACACGCAGGCAATGAGCATCAGGCCACACACCCGTGGCTGCACAAAGCACGTGGCAATGGCAAACACACACTGAGCACTCTGTGTACTGTGCATTGTCACCATACGGCCTCTGCAAGTCATAAGAATAATAACTTAACTTCCAACTGCAAACTGGAGGCAGCCTTCAAGGAGTTCCACACACCTTATGCAGCATCACAGAGTCACTTCAAATATGGCTGTAAGACCCTGCCTCACAAACGCCTGCTCTGGGAACACAATATGCTTTAGAATCCAAGCAAGTTTCAAAAGAACAAATTAGCATCTTCCAACAAGCCAACTTGCATGACAGAAAAAACACTGGCTTTCAAGAAAACAAATGGAAGTATGTCCTAGCACTTGTTTCTCCTTAAATCACCACATTTAGCTGTGAAGCCTGGGTACACAGCTATCAGAACCAAAGCCCCGCATCTTTGCTCAGCAGGGCCAAAGCAGAAAGCTGGAGGTGCAGGGGCTGACCGCCATCCCAGCTCCCCAGAGACCCGCACTGCTTGATGTAACTATGCAAATTCCTGACAATTATGGCAGGTTTTTTTCCTCAAAGCAAGGGAATTGTGATACCAGAACTGTGTGTCCTGCTGGATCATACTAACCAAATTTTTTTCATTAGCCCACAGCCACAAAGACAGTGAAGGGATTGGAGCGTCTCCCTTACAAGGAAAAGCTGAGGGAGCTGGGTCTGTTTAGCTTGGAGAAGAGGAGACTAAGGGGTGACCTCATTCATGTTCATAAATATGTGAAGGGTGAGTGTGATGAGGATGGAGCCAGGCTCTTCTCAGTGACATCCAATGACAGGGGCAGTGGGTGCTAGCTGCAACATAGAAGGTTCCAAGTAAATACCAGAAAAAGCTTCTCCGTGATGAAGGTAACAGAACACTGGAACGGGCTGCACAGAGAGGTGGAGGGGTCTCCTTCCTGGAGACATTCAAAACCCACCCGTGTGCCCTGACCCGGGTGTTCCTGTGCTGGCAGGGGGATTGCACTGCATGGTCTTTTGAGGTCCCTTCTAACACACATTCTGTTATTTCTGAAGAAATCCAGCTTTTTAAAAAGGAAGGAATCACATCACATCTTGTAACCAGTTGACCATGACATGTTTAGTTGTGTTAAAGAACTCCTGCTGCACCAACCAAAACTAGATTTTCTCCACCCGTGAACCAAACCAGAAGTATCACTGCATAAATGAAGAAGCACAAAAATCTGTGTGCTACATTTCCAAGCTGTTTGCACAAATTTATGAATATAATAAAAGAAAGACTCGACACTCAGTGAGTTACATAAATAACTACATGGTATTTTTTTTCAGTAGCTTGAAGTACTATTTTCTTCTGACTACATTTTGCTGTTAAAATCCTCAAGCTACATACTCACATAAAGAATAAAAGCCTTCTAGGTCACAGCTGGGAAATAAGATACTTGCAAACATTACACCTATTCTTCATATTCAGAGACATACCTCACCTGCTTCCCTTTCCAGAACCAGTGGGCACTGACCCAAAGTCTCCCACTTGCAGCTGCATTGGTTCAGCTCCCAGTGCCACAGCTCCCAGGTCTCCCAGATGGGGGAACTGGTCTGAGCAGCCCCAGCCACCATAAACAGCCCCCCACAACAGCTGCCACAACCCAGACAGCCTCGAAGCACTCTGTCACCAGCACTAACGGAGCACAACACAACCCTTCTTATGCACGAGCAGCTTCTGGAGACCAACCACCCTTTAACTGATTATCAGAATCACACAAAAGCTTGACTCAAAATTGGCTTCTTGGATGAGGCATGCAAAATCTGCAGAACGGTGTCTTTTAAACCACTGTTTTTAAGCAAACTAACCTTTCCCACCTTCTTCACTGAAGCTTTACACCCTACAGGAGCAAGGCCTCCAGCAGGGCACAAAGGCACTGCCGCCAGACCCCATTTCACCCCAACCACACCGTAGTGATGCTCCATGTGCCACATCACAGCTCTGCCGCAGTGTGACACCAGGAATGGTGTGGCACCTTGGTGCCCTTCCTATGGCCAACTTCCAGCCCCTGCAGCTGGCTGTCAGCGTGGGGCCTGGTCCCTCGGCCCTTGGGAGGGGAGAGCAGCTCTTGGAAACAGTGACAGACACCATTTGTGTGGACAGCTGTCACATTTTGGGGTGCATTGCACCAAGTGTGGCCAGCAGGGCAGGGAGGTGCTCCTCACCTCTGCTCTGCCCTGGGGCAGGGGCACAGTTGGAGCACTGCAACTGTACAGGGCCAGTTGGGCTGGGGAGCTCCAAAGGCCCCTTCCAGCCCCAGCACCGCAGCTTCCTCCAGCCCACACAGAAGCTCCTCACCCACACAGCCCTGCTCTGGGCAGGAGGATGGTAGCAGCACGGCCCAAACATGGCCTGGGCAGCCCTGTGGCTCAGTGCCAGCACAGGCAGAGAAATGCCAGGCTCGCTAAGCATGCACCTGTGGAGGTGTTCCCCGTGTCCCAGAGGAGCTTCAAGGGCTACTGCAAGCATCAAACAGGATGAACCAGAGAGCAGAGAGGAAACAGGAAAGAATGCAGGCCATGTAATTATGGCAAAGATTGTATGTGGAGTGCTACAGATACAGACAAGAACCTAAACTCGAAAGCCCTCATCTATTCCAAGCAGATAATAAAACTTGACTCTCTTCCAAGCTGCGATCAACAACTTGTGATGGAATCTCAGAATTTTATATGAAGACATATCGTAACAGCATGCAGCACACGAAGCAGCGCAGTCTGAAATAAGTCATCCTTCCAGAACACAAATATTCTGAGCGGCCTTTAGAAATGGCTCCAACAGCACACACTGTGTTAATGCTGTAAGTGCAGTCCAATGCTGTACATCTCCAGGTTGAGCAAGCCGTACCCCTTGTTTCAAGGCATATTTTGATGTGCAGCACCTGTGGGTCCATGTCCTCAGCTGGGGCAGCCCTTGGTGGGCCACAGATCAAGCTGCTGGATGAGGGAATCAGGAAGCCCTCTGCTGCCACAGGGCACAGCACGAGCAGCAGGCACCACGTGCAGCATGATCTGCCCAGATGTGGTAAGCAACCCACAGGGGACACTGCCCAGCAAGGCAGCAGAGCACAGTGCACAGGGATACGCAGCAGTATCAGCTCGAGTTTGTAGCTATCTTAAGCCTGCCTATCAGAAGTGTGCTACAAACTGCAGAAGGTAGTACAAAGGAGAAGAAAGAGCCAGCCTACAGGAAATGGGAACCACACAAGAGGTTTTATCAGGACAAACTCATGCTTTCGGTTTCCAAGCACTCACTACAAACTGCCTTCAGAGCAGGAATCACTCCCTCCTGCACTGAATTCCTACCCAGCAACTCAGTGCACACCCTGGGTGGTAGAGAGGAGCGTAGTTTCCCAGCCAGCAGTTCACCATGGGAAGCACACAGCCCAGAGCTGCAGGACCTTCAGCCCAGCCCAGCTCTGCTCCCCAGTAACACTGCCAAAGACAGGGCTCTCCTGCTTTGCTCCAGCCCCACGCTTAAAATCCAAAAAGCAGACAGACAGAGAACAACTTACTCCTGTTTCTAGATAAACTATTTCAACACCCGTCCTTGAGAGAAGCTTCCGAGCAGGGCATCCCACACGACAGGTCTCTGCCTCCCCACCACCGGCAGCAGAGTGCTGTGATGCCCACGAGGAGCACAGCCCGCAGCACCCGGCCAGGCACTGAACAGGCAGCCTGCTGTTGGCTGGGATCTCGGTTGGGGTTGTGTCACGCTGCAGCCTGCCAGCACGCATACCTGTGGGGCTCCCAGCACTCTCCAGTTAGCCTCACTTCTGGGCTCCGGTCCCTTCTAATTACCGAGGTATGGGGCTAGAGCTGCAGAGAGCACAGGGAAAGGAATGGGGGAGGAGGGAGCAAAGGAAGATTCAGACGCAGTACCGCAAGCTGGAGATCAGAGGAAGATGACTACTTTAGCAAAAATGCAGAGACAGATGGATACAAACTGTAAAGCTTTGCAATAAGTGTGACGCCCTGTATGCTGCCATCAGACATGGTGTATGAGACGCAAAACCTGTTAAATTAAGAGAAGAAATCCAATCTGTTATGTTGTATATCTGAGCGCTTTATGAGGCCATTACCATGGAATCTGGGTGCTTCGCATTCCATTTTAAATGAACACATCTAATAAAGTGAGTCATTCAATGGAAGACTCAAAAATAGAAAACTTATAATCACCCCCACTAGGGTTTGCATAACCTGCCATTCGCACGGTAGCATTGTATAATCCAGTGCTCTCCAGTTGTTCCAAAGCTCCTCAGGTGAACACTGGGTGTGCGAACTCCAAACCAAAGATCCCTGCAGGCTGAGCTGGGCACTCTGCGCTACCTGCGCTTCTACAATCACTGCTACCCCTGTAATGAAGCTTTTGATCCTTCTGGCTGGGCCACTTGAAAGGTAGCTGCAGTGCTGGTGCCCAGGACCGCAATGAGCCAGGCTGTAATCAGGATTCTTACTGCAGGCAGTGCTGCTCAAGAGCAGATACTGACAGCTTGCAGAATGCATCCATATAGGAAATGCTCAAAGAACATGGGGAAAAAAAAAAAAAAAAAAAAAAAAGGATGTAATGGGATCACATTTAACACCCCACACACAACACAATCATCTACCATGTCCCATGTAGCTGTTCTTGTTTGCTTCTTAAGTGACTAAAGCAGTTAACACTTTACATAGTATGTCAGACCACGCTAACTAAAGTAAGCATCTTAGAAGGCAGTAATTAAAGCTTCAATCAGCCAGTGCTGGAGATGCTTGCCCTGCAGCACTCCCACAAGCACCAAGCACCTCTGTGCTCAGCCTGTACAGCTCCCATCTCCTGGGCTGCCCTCTGCTCTGCTCTGCCCAGCAGTGACACACAAAGCAGCACGCTGAGAGGCAACCAAAGCTGGTTATCTCACAATCTGGGCTCTGACACACGCCCTCATGACTTCTGAATCTCATTCCTGCAAGCCACAGCTGTAGGTGAAGCCACACACCAAGACAAGCTTCCAGCAGATGCAGAATTTGGCTGTCACCAAAACGCTGCTGAAGATGACACTCCGGATCCTCTCCTAAAGCCTCTGATGGTTACTTCAGGTTCTTAAATACAAGTTACAGCACTTTAATTAAACTAATTATCCCAGAACAACCTCACCAAGCAAGCACAGAAACACAGCCTATAATATCTAAACAGCTGGCAGGGTTAGAGTCCCTTGAAGCCATAGACCGCACTACAAATTTTAAGTTCCTACACCCTAAATTTAAAGCTCCCAAATCCCACAGGCCAACTTCCACTAATTAGTGGAAGCAAAGCAGCAGTTTGCCATATGGGGAGAATGCTGCCCACGCGGTGAGCGGGCCTGAAAGGAGCTGCATGGCATGTCACAAAAAACCACGGCAAAACAAAGAACAGCCCTCCTATCTTCGTCCTTCTCTTGCTCCCCACTGCTTCCAACTTCCTTGCTGTTTGTGCTTAGGTGAGCAAGACCTTCCCACCAGGGTTAGGTGGCAGCCCAACTGCTTTAACCCTACAAGGGGTTTAACTTGGACTTCTCTCTCTCTCCTATTTGTATTTTTCAACTTGACAACTTCCTTTCCCATGTCACACACTACCATCACTCTCCAAAAACAAAACAAAAAACCTCACAAACTCAAAATAAAATAAAAACGTACCAACAAACAACTTGTCTTACAGATAAGGCAAGGAGGAGTTAGACAAAGTTACTGTATAGGTGTTACCCTTTTCTGGCATTCCTCATTCACTTTGTATTTAATGCAGATACTTGACAGAAGCCCACCAGTTCAGCTTCATCCTAATACTTCTACCTACAGCTCCTTCCTTCACTCCTCCCACTCCAAGGCAAATAGTAAAGAAGAAAAGTAAAACTCTGTATGTTAAACATATTACAGGACTGGGCATATACAGACAGGTACCCCGCTCAAAGGAAGACAAACACATACAAACTAGGTTAATCATGGAGGCGTGTCAAGGAAGCAGCCTACTTTTACACCCAGAGTTGAACTCAGCTCCCAGCCAACAGCAGGGGCACGCAGTCAGTATCGCTTTGAAAGAAGAACTAACACTTGGTTTGAGAAACACTTTGCGAAGCAAATGAGTCCCTCTCCAAGGCTCGGTACCCAGCCAGCAGAGGAACGCCAACCCAACCTCCATTAGCACTTTACATTTATAACTCTGGGCGAGTTCATCTGGCATTTGGAATCCTCTGAGGCAGTTACACGTTCGCTTGGGAACTTGGATCAAATGCGGTTATTTGGAGGTAGAAAATGCTTCTCCCCCTGCACCACTAAAAAAAGAAAATAAAAATCAATGCTATGATAACGTAGAAGAGTTCTGATTGCAAACTGTTTGCTCATGATGTAATACAGGAAGTTTTCTGAAGCAGTGCTTTTTGGAAGAAGCAGAACATACCTGCATTGGCAAGAGCCGCAGCATTGCTGCGGTGCAGCCCTACAGCAGGTGCTGCTGAGAACAGCCTCCACAGTGCATCCACAGGGCACCTGCTTTCAGGAAGCCCCAGTCCTGCCCCACAAATACCCACAAAGCAGCTGAGGTACCTGAGGTCTTCCTCATTTAAAGGAAGACCTTCCCACTTCTGCCTGATCTGCTTCAGACCTTCTCCACCCCTAGGCCCCAGCACTCACCTACCAACTGCTCAGCCTTTCCCACTCCTCCAGGAGCACACAGGGCAGGCAACCAGCATGCGTGCAGCAGGTCACTGGCACAGGCACCTCCTTCTGAAACCTGCACCAACAGACTCCCACCAGCTGCAGTGGCACGCTCACACAATGGAGCTACTCCCTGGAAAAACAGGCTTGGACTGCAAACAGAAAGCCAAGCCCTACATAGCTGACATCTACAACTGCACTATCAATCCCCTAGTTTAAACGAAGAGCAGCAAAGGCCCATAAGCTTTAGAAAAGATACATTAATTTTTGAAATCCTATTTGGCAGCATGTAAACTCACCAAAATGAGGCACCTGATATATGCAAGCTGCTGCTCAACAGGGTTGCCTGCAAATGGAAGCCCTCATTATGAAAGAAGTAAGATATGTACACAGGGAAATAAATAATTGCAAGCTGGACATTGGGGGGAAGAGGGGGGAAAGTATATTTCTCTTATGTATTTGCTAAAGCATGAACAGCACTGTGAACAGTAAGCATACAGCAGAAGGGAACCTTTATGAGCTTTCACTTGGAAAGCTGTGCACTGAAGGCCTTTGAACCCATCCAGTTTTCTATGCTTCTATTAGCAGGAGATTACCAGGCAGTAATGGATCTCTAGATTTAACAGTTCATTAAGCAGAAGGGCACAGCCTAGGACACTGCTGTCACTGTGCTCCTGTGTGTACATATATGCACACAGAACTAAGTAAAACAAAACACTCATCCACAGATTGTTACACGCAAAGTAACACCATGAAGTAGTCGTAACGTCTGCATCATTTTTCATGTTCACATCCTCACTGAAAGCTTTCACCCGGTGCTACAGTGAATGTGCATGCTAAGTGTCTAACATTAATAACACTGCACTTGTTGCTATTATAGAGGAACCTATACCACATTACACCTTAACTATCAACAGTCAGATCTCCAAATACCACTGAGTCATTACTACTCATCACACATTGCTCCCATTGCTGCACGCTGCTGAGGAACTGCACCTACACCAAATGAGAAAAGGGAAAGGCATGATTAAATTCAGTTAAAAATACATCGTGCTGCCAACAGCTGCCTCCTGAGCCCGCTCCTCATCCATGGCTGGGATTATCTTACAGAGGGACCCGGGTGTCTTCAGGCTGGTGGTGTAACAAGTCTTGCGTAAGCTTTGCGCTCGGGTAACTCTAGCTAGCAACATGCAATAGCGAGAGCAGTTCAGAGAAATTGCAGCGGAGAGTGAAAATAAGACACAAAAAGCACAGCCATTAACCTGAACACCATCAGAAGATAAACACAAGAGCCTGCAGTGGTGACAGCCCCAGGCACAGCTCTCCAAGCCCCTCGGTCCCTCCCTCCCTCCGCAGCCTCCCCGCACTTGTAGCTAGATGCAAGGCTGGGCCGCGTTCCTGTGCCACTCCTCCCATCAATGCAACGCTGTCCCTTGAGAGCTCGTGGCAGCGCGGCCAGCAGAGCCGCAGCCACCCAACACGCACAGAGGGCCTGCTCTGCTCGTGGCACAGCACGCAGCCGGCAGGTCCGGCTGTTTTCTCAAAGCGTCCACGTGCAACCCCTACCCTTCTGCAGCCATGGGCTTACAAACATTTGACCGATTAAAGAGATAAGGAGCCGAAGAACCTCAGGAGTTCCTTATTACACCCATACACTCTCACCCAGGAGCAATGCTAAGTGCTCAACACCAGCCACAAGTGCTCCAGCCCTACCGTGCACAGCTCAGCATCCCACCCCACCCCCGCGCTCACATCCCGCCGCATCCCAGCCGCAGCACGGCCCGTTCCGCAGTGAGGAAGGAGCAGCTGCGGGCCACCTGCGGGACACGCACAGCGGGACGCGGCGGGCCGGCTGCGGCTTCTCAGGGCACGGAGCTGCCGTTCACGGAGCTGCCGTGGGCTCCTCCGCGCAGCAGCCGCACGCCGCTTCTCCCTGATTCGCACCGGCTCCCCGCCGCCCCGCCGCTTACATAAAAGAGCCGAGGAGGGGCCGCGGCTCCCGGCAGCTCCGCGCGATGGAGCAGAGCACACGGGATGCTCTCGCCCGCCGAACGGCCGCTGCGGCTGGGCTGGGCTGTGCCGTGCCGGGGCAGCCCCTCGCCTTGCCTCCCTCACCCCGCCCGTCCCTCCCCGCGCCCCGCCGCCCGTTACCGGCACATCAGGGCCTGGCGGCGCGCAGTGGCCGTGCCGGTAGAAGGGCTCGTTAGGCCCCGCTCTCCCGGCCCTTACCCCGTGCCGCCGGCGCTGCCGCTCGCGGAGGCGGATGCCGAGGAGAAGCGGCGCGGTTACGGAGCGGCCCGGCGGCCTCCCCGCCCCGGGCTATATTTGGGCGCGCCCCGGGGCCGGGCCGCGGCTGCCCGCGTGGCGCCGCTCCAGCACGGCTCGGCCCGGCCCCTCCTCGGCCCTCCCCCGGCCCGGCCCGCAGCCGTCCCACAGCCGTCGTCCCGGCCCGCCCCGCCGCCCGGCGCTGCCCCGCGCTTCGGAAAGGCCGCGCCGCGCCGCGCCGTGCGGCGTCGGGTCGGCCGGACCGGGAACCGCCGGGACGGCCCCATAGAGAGCCGCTGGGGGCCGGAGCACCTCCCGGTGGGGACGGGCCGAGAGCCCCGGGGCTGTGTGGCCGAAGGAGAGAAGGCTGAGGGGTCTGAGCGGCGCTGACCCGCAGCTGAAGGGCCGGGATGGGGCCAAACACACGTGGGTGCTGTGAGCTGCTGCGGGTCGGGATGGCGAGGATCCAGAGGCCGCTTCCACAACCACGTTGTGGGATTCTGGCGCCTCGAGTGGTTTGTGTGCAGTTCTGGGCCACTCAGTACAGGAAATACATGGAGGCCCTGGAGTGTATCCAGAGACAGACAACAGAGCTGGGCAGAGCCTGGAATGCAGTCCTAATGGGAATGGCTGAGGGAACTGGGATGGTTCAGTCTGAAGGAAGCTCCGAGAAGACCTCATAGCTCCCTACAGCTCCTGAAAGGAGGTTTAGAATCATAGAATCACAAGGTTGGAAACGACCTATAAGATCATCTAGTCCAACTGTCTCCTCATCACCATTGCCACCACTAGCACTAAACCATATCACGCGGCACGTCATCCAGATGCCTCTGGAACACTGCCAGGGATGGTGACTCCACCACCTCTCTGGGCAGCCATTCCAGTGCCTGACCACTCCCTGAGAGAAAAAGTTCTTCCTTATGTCCAACCTAAACCTCCTCTGATCAACTTGCGGCCATTGCCCCTTGTCCTGCTCATTGCCTAGGAGAAGAGGCCAAATCCCTCTTCACCACAGCCTCCCTTCAGGAGGTTGCAGAGTGCAGTGAGGTCTCCTCTGAGCCTCCTCCAGACAACAATCCCAGCTCCCTCAGCCGCTCCTCATAAGACTTGTGCTCCAGACCCCTCACCAGTTTCGTTGCCCTTCTCTGCACACGCTCCAGCACCTCAACATCTTTCCTGTAGTGAGGGGCCCAAAACTGAACACAGCACTCGAGGTGCGGCCTCACCAGTGCTGAGTAGAGGGGGATGCTCACCTCCCTGCTCCTGCTGGCCACACCATTTCTAATGCAGGCCAGGATGCCATTGGCCCTCTTGGCCACCTAGGCACACTGCTGGCTCATGTTCAGCCGAGCACCAACCAACACCCCCAGGTCCTTCTCTTCTCCACACTCATCCAGCCACTCGTCCCCAAGCACATAACGCTGCGTGGGGTTGTTGTGGCCAAAGTGCAGCACCTGGCACTTGGCCTTGTTGAACCTCATCCCATTCACCTCGGCCCAGCGATTCAAATCCCTCTGAAGGGCCTCCTTATCCTCAGGCAGATCCACACCACCTCCCATCTTGGTGCTGGGAGGTGCATCTGCAAACTTACTGAGGGTGCACTCAATGCCCTCATCTAAGTCATCAATAAAGATATTAAACAGGATGGGCCCCAGTACCGACCCCTGGGGGACACCACTTGTAACGGGCCACCAGTTGGACTTCACTCCATTCACCTTGACCCACTGGGCATGGCCTTCTAGCCAGTTCCTTACCCAAAGAAGGGTAGACCTGTCCAGGCCATGGGCAGCCAGTTTCCCCAGAAGAAGCCTGTGAGAGACCGTGCCAAAGGCTTTGCTGAAGTCTAGGAAGACTACATCAACAGCCCTTCCCTCATCTACTAGACTAGTCACCCAGCCATAGAAGGAAATGAGGTTGGTCAAGCACAACCTGCCTTTCACAAACCCGTGCTGGCTGGGCCTGATCCCCTGGACACTGCACACATGCCGTGCAATCTCATCCAAGATGATTTGCTCCATAACCTTCCCTAGTACCCAGGGTCAGGCTCACAGGCCTATAGTTCCCCAGATCCTCCTTGCGGCCTTTCTTGAAGATGGAAGTCACATCAGCAAGCCTCCAATCCTCACCAGTTAACCAGGAGTGCTGATAGATGGCGGAGGGGGGCTCAGCAATCACCCCTGCCAGCTCCTTCAGTACCCGAGGGTGCAGCCCATCCAGTCCCATGGACTTGTGACAGTCCAGATGGAGGACAAGCTCTCTGAGGTTGGAGCGAGGAAGGGTCAGCCTCTGCTCCTGGGTAACAGAGTCACAGAATCACAGAATCACAGAATGGTTGGGTAGGAAGGGACCTCAAGGATCATGAAGCTCCAACCCCCCTGCCACAGGCAGGGCCACCAACCTGCACTTTTCATAGCAGCCCAGGCTGCCCAGGGCCCCATCCAACCTGGCCTTGAACACCTCCAGGGATGGACGGGGCATCCACAGCCTCTCTGGGGAGCCTCTAACAGCAATAGGGTGAGAGGTGATGGCTTCAGGTTGTACCAGGAGATGTTCACACTGGGTATGAGGAACAATTCCTTCTCCAAAGAGCAGTCAGGCAGCGGCACAGCTGCCTATGGAGTGGTGGTCACCATCCCCGGGGCTGTCCCAGAGCTGTGGGGATGTGGCACTGAGGGACGTGGGCAGTGGGCATGGGGGGGTGGCTGAGTGGGGTTGGGTGTGGGGATCTCAAAGGCCTTTCTCCAACCTTAATGATTCTTTGATTCTATAATTTCCTGGGATTTCAGCTGTTGTTTTACTTCAGGACCAAGGCAGTTCCCAGCATATAGAGCTGGATAGCAGGGAGCAGCTCTGTGCTGTATTAACATCATTTACTTACTGCAGGTCCTTCCCCACTACTAGAGTGAGGTTCAGTCTGGATGGCCTGATCACTTGTGGACAGAGAGGACCTTTCCAATGCCTCTGATTTGTGGTAGGGCTACTGCATTCCTAATGCAGATGATTCATGAAAGAACTGCTAGAGCTCCTGCCCGGAGAAGTGTGCAGTCTCTGGGAGCCTACCTTCGTAAAAACAGGCAGTGCCTAATAGGTGTGCAGGGACAGGTTCACACTTTTCATTCCTGGTTCCTCCCAGTGGCCCCAGTGGCATGGAGCTGGCTTCTGTGGCTACCTCTCAGTGATCTCTGCTACATCTCGTCCTGGAGCTGTGGCTTCTCAGGATCCCTGCTGGTTTTATAGCAGGGTTGGCAGAAGCACTAGTGAGCAGTTAGCCCAGTTTTTAACAAAGTAGAGGCCAGATTTCAACACTGCTGCCTCTGAGGATTAGTTAGCAGAGCCCATAGGGGAAGGGGCAGGAAACCTGCAGGACTGGGATAGAGGTTGTGTTTGAGCTTTGCGGCACAGGGCATGGCAGGCTTGGTTTACCCTACTGAGCATTTCCTTCTCAAAAGTTCTCCGATCCTTTAGCTTTGCAAAATAGCAGATCTCCAGTCTTGAACTTTTAACAGTTAAATGAAGTGCTAGGCCTATGAGACTTGAAAGTGAGTTGCATGACCTACCGGTGGATTGCATTATTTCTGGAGACAATTTGCGTATCTTCTCTCTGATTACCCCTGTTGATTAGCCCCTTGTTCTGTGATAGCCAGGGCAGCCCTGACGGAGCATCTGCTGCAGTCTTTAAGAGCTCTCCATTTCTCATCCCATTTGCCACGTGCTGGGCTTCCAGGATCACAGCTGTCTGCCACAGTTGGCCAGTGTTGTTTTGCACACAGCAGTGATACGCCACGGTCCTCTCCTTTTCAAAGCTCCTGGCTGAACCCTTGGCTGCCCTGTACATTGCAGTGCACTGAAGTCATGTTTCCACGAGTGCTTGGGATCTCCTTTTCCATGCTAGACTGAAGCACCAGCAGACCTATGGCTGTGTCCAAAACCTCATTCCCACAGGGCTGTCTGTGCCCAGCTTGTATCCTCATGCAGGTGATGTCATGGATGCGGGATCCTGCTGACTGTAAGTCTCTGCTTTCCAGGCATCAGCCTCCAGCCATGCTTGTTGGCTGCCTCCCAGAAACTGTTTTTATTGCAGTTCTTTGTGCTCACTGCTTAGTCAATGTGCTTTACAGGCAGCAAGAGACATGCTCTCTATCAGGCACAGAAAAACAACCTGCCGTGGGCATGAGCAATGGGCACAGCTGCCCCCCACCACTGTCCCTGGGGTGTGCTCTGGCCTCCTGTTGGCAGCTAAATGTCAGCAACAGGTCCTTTCTGAGGGGCCATGGGAAACCAATCCCTCCCTATGGATCATATGTAACCGCAGGAGCTAAACTGGAAGCTGCAATAGTTATGTATGGCTATCAGCTCTCTAGGTGGCATTTAAAGGCTGTAAGCAACTGCATGGGTTGGCTTTCAGAAGTTTTGCAAAGTCAGGGATATTGGGGCTGGAAGTAGTTTTAATCCTAGACAAATTAGGGGATGTGGTCCTGCCTTTTCCTTTGAAAAGGAAACAAGATCCCGAGGGACAGATGGAATAAGTACTCCATAGACCTTCAGGTACAGAATCTGTGGGAATACCTCAATTGAACAGAAGGAACAGAACATGGGAAAGAAAAAAAAACAAACCCAGAAGATTATGGTTCTTTTAGGGACCAGGAAACAAGGATTCGGGTGCAATTTGCAGTCCTGAAGGTTGTTGTCCACCTGGATGTGGCTGCATTGTCAGCGCCCATTTATGGTACATTTTGATTGATTCAGAACAAGACGGGGTTTGGCTACAAAGTCTGTCCACATCTGCTTTTTAAGTGAGCGCATTCTGCATCTCAGAACTTCTATATTCATGAATTCTTCCAAGCCAACACTATTGTGAAGGGAGCCAAAATGAGAGAGCTGTGCTTCTCTTCTCCTCACAGGGAAATCCTGGGAGTGAAACCTCTTGTAAAAGCAGCTGGGATGTTGTCTTGCTTACTGGTTGGTAAAAACTGGGCTTTGTAAAACAAAAGTGCAAGATTTGTAGAAGGTAAAACAAAAAAGCAACAACAAAAAAAGAGGTGCTGTGTCTTGGTGTATCACAGAATTCCTTCAAGTCTGTGTTTTATTTTGTGTCTAGATCAAAATTTTACCTCCCGAGCCTGTGTGCGTGTTTCTTGCTTGCTGGGACACCTGCCAGCCAGGAACTGGGGATGCCTGGAATCATGTGCTCAGCAGGTGTAAACTGCATGCAGGCACAGTTCACCTTCGGTCCTTAGCCCCAGAGGCAGTTCCTCTTCATTAGCGAGGGAAGATAAAGAAGATTATCGTCGTGACCTGACTGCATGCCAAAGTTATGTATCATAAGAGGAAAATCTGTTCATACATTCACAAATATGTTTTCTCCTGATCTGTCTATAGGAAAATGTCTTCGTGAGGGGAGAGAGAGAGGCAGTCATCGCAGAGAAGCTGAAAGGAAGCGACAGGCAGAAGCAGGACCTGTGCTGAGATTTCGTCAAGCAGGATGCATGGTAGGTCCCACGGCGGGGAGATAAAAGCAGAGTCACAGCTGGGATTGAATGTGGAGCAGCGCTGCCATCGCTGGCTGCGGGTGTCAGCTATCACTCAGAACTACCTGTGTGTTGCCTCTCACCAGATCTGCCGTTTGCCACCTGAACCAGGGCTGTGCTGCTGCACTGCTAGTGGTTAAATGTCCCTCCCCTCGCACCCAGCAGATAAAAGCTCTGCTGTCTTTGTGTATCTGTATGTGTGTCTGGAAAGAGGAAGAGGCTCATTTTTTTCTGTTAAAACGGAAGTAATGTGTTATCATCATAATTATGTCTTATTGTTTGCTGTTATGTAAAGATAACAAATCAGGGCCGAGTCACAGGAGCAAATGCAAAAATTGCTTTTTTAAAAGAATAAGGTCACAGGCCACACGATTTGTTGCAGAACAAGCACAATAATTAATTGGCCTCTCCCTGCAATAGCAGCACAGGCATCTTAACTACAGGAGAACCAGGAAATGGAAAACAGCAGTGTGCAGAGGTTCAGGAGGACCATTGGTATTATTCTGGGGCTTACAGTGAGCTCTAATAAGAAATAAAAATGTCATTGGTAGAGAGAGGAGAAAGACAATATCTTTAGAATTGCTGCTTCGACAATGCCAGTGTATATTTCCTGTTGTTTAAAGATCTTTACCGTGGGAAATGTGGAAAACAGATATTTTAGAAAATTATTTGAAGTTTATTTTTCTTTACAGACTCCAAAGGGAGAGATTACATGCAGAGTGTGGAACAGAGAAAGCTTTTTGGAATCTGTGCTACTTTTTTTATTTCTCTGAGACACTCGTAGACCAGAACCAGCCCAGTGAATGCACACACGTGCCTTTTGTCCAGGCGTTTTCTCCACTGCTTTGGTTAGGGAAAAGATCTTAGAAAACCTGCCCAAGGGCATGTACAATCACTTCCAAAGCCTTAGCCTGATAGTCCTGTCATCAATGAAGAAATGCAGGATTGGACTCTCCTGTTCCTCTTCTAACATCCACTTCACTAGCACTGCTTGGTTGATAGTTTCGGCTCGCTGCCATGTGAATCCTGTCTGGGACAGATGTTTTCAGGGTGTGCACAGATTTGTAAGGGACTTACGCAGTTCACTAGCAATAGAAATCAATGGTTAGGTTGGAAAAAAAAAAGTTATTTTAAATATCCACGTATATCTTGTCAATTTGGGTTTGGTGACCTTTTGTAATCCGGCACTGTTGAGCTGAAAACAAAGGGAAGAAAATCCAGGAGTTCCCCTTTCTCTGGTATTTGAAGCACAGAAACATGACTGGATGTAAATGACTTCTGTTTGTGTCTGAAGCTTGTAGGCTGGAGATTGTGGCTCAGCTGCCTTTCTGCACTGCTTTTGACCACACTGCCATCCTCCAGCTTCCCCAGAATTTAAGACTGTGCCTTTTTATCTACAGCAGTATTTTCCCCGCAGATTTTAATAATTAATTGGGACAAGCCTGGTGGGTCTGGAGATGAGCGCAAAAGAGGCAGCAGATCCCTGTGACCAAGTGACCTTTTGCTGTCCTGCCAGTCCCTGTGCTCTCCTGTGCTCAAAGGGACACTGTCAAAATTGCTAACCCTTAAAGCTGTAACTTGCTCTGACAACTTGTTCTACATTATAAGTCTTACCTAAAAGATTACCACAATTGTTTTGTTTGTTTTGTTTCAGCAGCCTTTGCTGAAGGCTCCGCAATGTAGATTCATTTGTCTTTTTAGGTAGGTAGATATTTTTAAGCACCCAACTTCCTCTCCGGCCTGCTAAAATCAAGCTGGTGTGCATGTTATTGTGCACAGCAGAGGCTGCAAGGGATGGTACACATTTTCTGCACTCTGGAAACAGAGGCAATGGCACACTTTGGAAGCCTTTGTTTAAAAGGTTTTTAGAAGCCATTTTGAAAGGCCTACAGTTATTTTGGGGCAGCATTAAGTGTTGGCTGGACTTTCCTGGCAATATTAAGAATTAGGTACTGGTCTGTTAAGTGTAAGGAGGGGATGTCCAGATGATGTCCGTGTTCAGGTCAGTTTGAGTTATTCCTTAGGAATTAGTTCTACAAGAACTCCATTTAATGCTGTTCAGAATGAAAATGTGAATCAGGGCGAGTAGTGCAGGTACATCTGTAGCATCACACTTCCTTATTTTTACACAGCAATACAGAGATGGATGCAACTCCAGTGTAATTGTGAGTAGTGCTCAGCCATGCTGGCATCACGCGGCAGGAGCACCTATGGCCATATCTAGCAGGGACGTGGGAATGAACAGTGTCCACCTACCACACTCCAGGTAACTGACACCTCCAGTTTTAAGCTTGATTTGAGCACTTTTACCACTTCCTGTCTGAAATTCTTTACCTTGTTCCAATTGCACCTGTATCACCTGCACTTGAGATGCTCTCAGTGCCCTGAGCTACAGCACCCTCCTCAGAGGCACACTGCAGAGGCAGCAGCAGTGCCCAGAGCACATCACTCCCACCCTGCAGCAGCAGAGCTGCTAGGAAGGCACTGTGTCAAGCCTTAGCCCCACAAACAGCAAGGTCAGAGCCCCTTTAAAGGTGACCTGGGATGGAAAGAAGTGCATTTGTCCCTTTCTGATGGATAAAAAGACCTAAGAAAATCCGTTCTTCCTATGTTTTTCCTTCTTTGTTTCTGCTGAAGGTCTGTGGCATCTCTTTAACTTCCAGAAAGACTTTTGAACTGAGCTGAAGGGGATGATTTTCTAGTCATTTTCTAATGTTACAGGTCTTGATTCTCTCCATTCAGCACTCTCCCACGTGCAGTCATCCTAAATGGAAGTTAGGTATGAACCTAACTTGAACAAGTTCTTACAGAGCGTGTTCTGGAGCAATGCTCCACCTCCAGGGGGTCCAAACCCCCCTCGTTCATCGAGCTCTGTAACCTTTCAGCCAGCATACATGGATGTTCTGAGCAGATGCAGAGCACTGTGATGCACACAGGAAATGATTCTCTTGGCTGCAAACTGCGAATGCAAGGGCTGGTTTCGCTTTCACTCTGGAGATGGCATGGGGTTGGTAACACTTTGTTCATCTCTAATTGGGGGGTTGGACTCGATGACCTCTGGAGGTCCCTTCCAACCCCTACGATTCTGTGATTCTGTGATTCTGTGAAAACCTTTCTCCACATACAATAAAATAGGAAGTTATGCGCTTCTCAATACGGTTTTCCACCTCTAACTTCTTTTGGAATTTCTTGTTATGGAAAAAGTGTTTCAGGGCTGACTGGAGATATTGTAAGCATAGCCTAAGTAAGAATTACTACCTGATGTTTTTTCTCTGCTACTTTCTGCCAGTGTGAAATGAGAGGTTGCAATCTAGGGGAACAAGGAGCTGTGATGGCATTGCACTGCACTGCTGCAGTGGCTGCCATCGTTACATCCCTGTGCAGGCACTCCTACACCATTACCCATTGCTGCACTGTGTTCCATGGTGTATCAGTGCCTGTGGGCTGTGTGCCTCAGAGCAGGGCTGTGCTTGGCAGAGAGCTGTGGCCTCTGCTGGTGGCCTCCTCTGGCAATGTCCTCCCAGCACTGGAAAGGTACAGGAAAAAACCTGCTGTTATTCAGACTGAATGCTGTTGAATTTAAGGGATGAGTTCAGTAGAGAAAGCTAAAGGGTTTTTAATCTCTTGGGGCAAAATATGTATACAAATGTTGCCAACTTCCTAAAAACGTTTTCTCCTGGAAATGATGGCTGGAGCACAGATCTGGCAGGAGGGAAAAGGGGAGGAAATGGCAGCAGAAACCCAGCGTTTGCTGTCTTGTAGGACGGACCGGGAATTCTACTGTGCGAGGCGTGCATTGGTGGTTCAGTGGTAGAATTCTCGCCTGCCACGCGGGAGGCCCGGGTTCGATTCCCGGCCAATGCAACGGGTGCTTTTTGTTTTCTCTCCGTTACTTTTCCCTTGCAAGGCGTTATTTATTTACTCGTTTGTCTTTCATTTCGACAAAAAGCAGTTCGCTTTTTAAGGCCGGAGAAGCTGCAGCTTCTGCTGTCCCGGCCTCCCCGAGGACTCGCCTGAAGCGCACAGCGGTGCTGCGGGGCAGAGCCGCACCAGTCGCGGCGGCTGGAGCGTCCCGCAGCTGGGGAGAGAGGAAAAAAAAAAGCACTCGAAGCGAAAAGAAACCGCTGGAGATGCCGGGGATTGAACCCGGGACCTCACACATGCGAAGCGCGCGCTCTACCACTGAGCTACATCCCCGGCTGTGGTGAAACTACTGCGGGGCGCTATGAGAGGGCGGACCGCTGCGCGGGGCCGGGCCGAACCCAGCCGGGAGCAGCGCACTGCGGCCAGCTCGACCCCTCGAGCCGGCCCCGCTCGCCCCTCCCTGTCCCCGGGCTTCCTGGCACAGCCCCGCCGCCCCGCTCCGTGCCCACGCCCCGAGGGCCGGCCGCCCTCCTACTGCTGGTGCCCCGTGGAGGCTCCTGACGGGTGCTGTCCTCGGGGATCCGGGCTGTTGGCCAAAACGTTCCGCTGTTTGCTGGGCGGTGCGTTCCGACCGGCTCCCCTTCGTGCTGCCTGCAGTGGTCCCGTGTGTTAGTGCACGCATCTCTGCAGCATGTCTTGTCTCGGACTTCCCATACAGGGTGCTCCCTCACCCTTACCGCAGAGTTGTTCTGCCACATGTTAGTATGACGCTTCCTATGTCCAAGTTTTAGGCCATCGCTCCTTGTCCTGTCGCTACACACCACCAAGAAGAGCCTGGCCTCATCCTTTTGCTTCCCGCTCCCTTTAGATATTCATTAACATTAACCAGATCCCATCCCAGCCTCCTTTGCCCCAGGCTGAACAGCCCCAGGTCTCGGAGCCTTTCCTCACAAGGAAGATGCTCCAGGCCTTGTGCCGTCTTTGTGGCCCTCCACTGGACTCCTTCCAGGAGATCCCTGTCTTTTCCCCCACGTTACACAAAGAAGATCTGATGTGCAGTTGGTATTAAAGCAAAGCAACGTCTCTACTGTAGCTAGATCTAAATATCCTCCAGAGCACCGCCCACCAAATGCAACATCAATCGAATTATTCAGGAAAGGCTCGACGTGAGCATCCTACATGAGGAAATAAGACGCCTTGCGCTGAGCTATAAAGTAAAACAGAAGGAGTCCTTTATGGACGTGAATCTCCTCAAGCCTACCAGCACTGCCAGCAGTGCCCCCGCACACAGCCCTGCCTGCCGACAGCTGCCTGCAGCCCCTGCTTCCAGGAAACACTTGGTCATCCCGTGCGGTTTCTAATTCTGCTGGGTGCCCTGGCACGGTCCCAGCATTCAGCTCTCTCAAGGGCCCTCTCATAGCACTACATTCACCTCTTTGTGTTTGGGTTTCTTTGCTGACATCAGGGAAAAACAATGTCGCCGTTCTCAGCCATCCCTCCGCTCGTTCCTCAGTGGCATTAACTCGTTCCTGTAGCCCAGTGCCATGTGTGGCAGGACCTGCCTCCTCCTGCAGGATCCCATTTCATTGCATCTGTTTGCAATTCTGCATTTTCCATCAATCCCTGTTAGACACACATTGACATTCACTCTGTATTTCCTGCAGCCATTTTTCCCCTGATGGAGCTGATGGACCCCTCTCATTCAGCCCAAAAAGAGCCCAGTTCCAAAGTTACCTGGAGCACAGACTGCTCGAGTGACTCCAACACAACTGTGGGAGAGGGGCGGTTCTTTCTGGTGCAGTTCCCAATGACTGCGCTTGCTCCCAGGATCAAATGTTTGCACTCAGAAGTCCTTTTTAAAATAGACACATTGGTTCAGTGAAAGACAGGGCTAAAATGCAGCAGCATAAGACAAACATACGAACGGTGCTCATCTCATCGGTGCTGTTTGCCATCCCCATCCATTGCCCCATACCACTGCAGACTGGCCAGGCCCAAACAAGCTCTGAGGACGTGCCTTCCTCCTGTATGACTGGGAACCAAAGCACTGTGTGCACTGTCTCCTGGAAGCCTTGAGCTACTGCTAGATGCTGTGCTACTGGCACCAGGCATTGATAAATATGCAGCTAACGTCATTTTTCTTCTACCATATGATCACACTGTCCACTCGTTTTCAAGCACTCGGGTGATTATTCACGGATCTCTTGCATTATTGATGCCTTATTTAGCATTCCTGTCCTCCTGCAGAAAACACTCCGTCAGAGATCAGAAAGATGTAACCGAAGTGACAAATTTCAGGGCCCAGGAACACTGCCTGCGTACTTACAGCACTCACCAAACCATCTTTCGATAATAAATGTGTTGGGAAAAATAAATGAGGACAGATTTGTGATTTGCTGTTAAACAGCTACAAAATTTTCCAACTTTTGCACTTAGCAAATAGTTCCTACCTGATCAGAGAACGCAGTGCTCAGAGCTGCACTCAGGCAGTTCTGCACGTGTGCTAGGCTGGCTTTCAATGAAGTCGCACTCATAATTCCTCCAAATACAAACCACTTTTTCTCCTTTATTTTTATAGCTTTTCTTTTTGTTAAGTCCCTTATTTGTTGCGGTGGACTGCCTGAAATAGAGGAATTCCATTTCAGGAGCTCTGTTGTTGGTCTCCAGGCATTCAGTATGTGCCATAGAATCTATGTGCTCACCTGGCTTTGGTTATTCACACTGAATAGCAGGAACTATGAAAGTTAGAGTGGAAAAAAGGAGATTAAAAGGCAGAAAATGGGATTAAAGCTGCGAGCTGGGAGATTCATTGGGGTTGTAGACAGAGAAGTGATAGCGCCACAGAAATTATTTGGCTGACAAATTAATTACCCAGTGTTACAGTGGTTTTCTCATCCGAATTCAGCCCTTCAGCGAGAGGAACCTCAGCTGTTCTCCAGTATAGTCAGAGGGGGACGTGAGCAGTCCAGGACCTGAAGCAAACAGGAACTGGTTGTAAAGCTCAGACGGATGGGCTGCACCAACCACACACCTTTGCACAGATTATCAAGCTGATGCATCCAGACAGATAAAGGCAGCTCCAGCTCACAGTGCTGCCCGTGAGGCCGGGACAGAGGCTGCTCTGTCAGCCAGCGTGGCACAGCCCTTCATGTTCTGTGCAGGGAATGTCCAACTACGACACCCTGGAAAATACCACAGCCCTGCAAAAGTGCACTGCTGCTGTTATGGTTGAGCACTGACCTCTTCTAGGAGCCTTCTCACTCCATGACCGCAGTTCTCGCTCTGTCCCAGCATGCAGAAGCAGAACATGGAAGAAAAAAAATAAAAAAAAAGTATTAGTTTCGGTTTGTTTAATAAGTGTCATATTTTTAAGGAGGAGATAATCTGAATTTCTTCTTGGAACTAGAGTTCTTTGTTGTTCCTGGAGGTTTGGAAATGTAGATATGTGTCTCCATTGAATCCCATCACCTTCTGCTGGTAAGTAGCACACAACCCGCTCACACAGCCAACCTGAGCCACGATATCATTCCAAGTATTAGCTAAGGCCTTTTCTGGTGATCTGGCATTGCACAGCAAGAAGGCAAAGCTCCTGTTCATCATCTGAGGTCAAACATCACTCCGAGTTCAGACGGCTGCAGAGCACTGCAGCTTCCTGCGCTCCATGGTCTCAGCATGGGAATCTCTTGCTTTGCTCTTCCTCCTGTTCTTCAGCTTGTGCCTGGAATCCAGAACAGAATTACTGCTATTATTATGGCTTTCAGAAAAAAGTGGAGGAGGTAAATATCTTGGGAGTAAATCGCTTTTAAAATTGAGGTGTGTAGGTCTTTAAGCTCATAAAATCGTGCAGCCAAACTGACCTGGAGTTGTAGCCTCATATTAACAACGCTCCTTTTGCACTTCATAATGATTGTTCATCACTGCTGATTGCAGCAGCCAACAATTTCTGCGGCGTGTGATGCTGACTTTGAATATCACTAAAAGCTTTGATTCCTGCATGGACAGAAAATGATGTTCAGCTGACGGTGGGTCTCTGCCCCACACCTCTCTCTGCTCTCCCATCCCACTGCCAGGCAGCCAGAGTGCAGCACGGGACCCTAAAAATAACTGCAGAAAAGCAACATCCACTGGCAGACAAGGAGTTGCTGATTGAACTGAGCAAAGCAGAAGTCTCGTTGGCAGTGGATGTGAGGAGCAGGGATGTGAGAGTGGGAGCTGCTGGGACGGAGCTGACTGGTGCTGCCAAGTGAGCACGCTGCCATCGGGGATGGGGTGCATTGGGCTGCTGTTAATCCCATGGCACAGCAGTGCGTGTCAAAGCAGTTCCCTGAAGTTACGTTCCCCGTCCCGGTGTGATGCTAAAA
This sequence comes from Lagopus leucura, assembly GCF_019238085.1. Classification (NCBI taxonomy): domain Eukaryota; kingdom Metazoa; phylum Chordata; class Aves; order Galliformes; family Phasianidae; genus Lagopus; species Lagopus leucura. Next base: position 666,015 of record NW_024962273.1, read on the forward strand.
TTACACAGAAAGTTGTAACAGAAAAAAATATTGAGACCTCGAAGTCAGACAAGAAGGAGCATTTTTCACTTCAGAGCTCCAATGAGATAAATCAGTGATAATAGCGAGATCTGAAAGCAGCATCTCACCTTATAGCTCTGAAATTCAGGCACCCGCTACAAAAAGGGCTTAGGAAGGATGGAGTGCACAGACCAGCTCTGCTCAGGAGATCGGAGCGCGTGCACTGCCATGTTCAACCCAGCACACAGCCCGGGTTTGGCTGCAGCAATGGAAAGGAGCTGCGACAGCAACACCCAGCCCTGCACCAGGACACCCAAAAAGCATCCACACCTCGTGCACACCGCTGTGGGACCCTCCACGAGGAGGGAGACCTGCAGGACACACAGCCCGGGCTGCAGGTGGTGGTCATCAGGTGTGGGCTTTGCTGCTCTTTGAGGACGGCTAATTGTGTTTTACTCGGTAATCAGAGGCTCTTACGGCAATTTTCCCCCTTCATCTTACCTTCCCAGACTCACCTGATTTAGATGCCACTCGTAATTAAGCACGCTATTAATAACAGCACTTGACTCAGGCCTCGAGCTGAAGGTATTTTCCAATTTTCCTCTGATTCCTTCATCAAAGTGACTCCCAGGAGCTGATGGGTGCACAGATAACAGAGGAGGGCAGCCCTGTATATGCCAAACACTGACAAGGTCTCAACAAAAACGCTCTGATCCCATCCACAGTCACTCCCTGTGCCTTTTCCCTTCACACCGTTCTGCACCCTGCATCCCTCCCCTCCAAAATCCACGTTTTTGGCTGTGCTGCTCGCAGAGCCCTGTGGCATCCCCCATCCCTGCAGTGATCCTGTATGATGGGGGCAGGTGCTTTGTTCTGTGGGTGTTTTTTAGATACCAGCATATCCAGTCTTCACCATCGATACATTAATAGGAACCTGGTCCATGGACTTGCCACTGGGAAGTATGGATAATTTAATAGGGATTTGACTAATGGAAGAATCGATTCATTTTTTTTTCAATGCTATCTTGGATTGGAATGCTGTGCTCTGCAAACTAATATATTTCTTCCTGCTTATCCCATCAATACGGGCTGATTTTGCTGGCTGTTGCATGGACCAAGTGAATAAATACGCAATCTAGATTTTTTACAACGCTTTTTATAATTAAAGTTCTGCCATCCAAAAAAAAACCAACTTCTTTTTACCTGCTAGTAACAGTCACAGCATCCCATTTTCACTTCAGTTTTGAGCTATGATTTTCATATTGAAGAACCAGAGCTCATTCAGTTAGACCTGCAGAAAGACAAACCCCACCAGCCTGCCCCTGTCCCACAAGCAGGCCACCAGTGTGGGCAGCATCCATCACTGGGGAGGGCTGGGGCTGCTCTCAGTGCTGGGGCAGAGTGGAATCAGTGCAAACCAGCTCCCTATGGCAGCCTTTAAAAGCGAGAAAGGAGCTCCATTTGCAGCTTGGACTTCATTTTTTCCGAAGCATTGGAAATAATTTACTTCTTATATAGCTCCTTCACACCCCATGCTAGAATCAGGAGGTCTAAAAAGCAAAATGATATTTTAATAGCGGCGTTCATAATTACAAACACCATTCTCCACACCAGCACTGTTTTCAATTAGCGAGCTGTGTGGATGGCTCTGCTCTCCCTGCCCTGTGCCTCCAACAGATGCTGCAGGCGCACAGCTCCTCGGTGCCTGTGCCACCATCCATGGCAACTCAGTGGTTCAGTGCTGGTCCCAGGGACCTCGTGAAAAGTACCCCCAAACTGTGGGAAGGGGCTCGCTTAAGGAAAGAAGTTAATTACACCACATTTCTGTGGGTGTTGGCAGTTAATACTCATAACGCAGGGAAAAAAAAAAAAAAAGGAGAAAAGAAAAAAGCCCAACAATGTGTAATTGTGCTATTTTAGAGCACTTGTGACATAAACACATCCCCCAAGTGCTGTTATTCTTGGTTTCCCAGGGCTGCAGAACAGCGGGCGGCTGTCAGCGTGCACCGCAGCCCCACATCCCGTGTGCCAAGCAGGCCTGAGGGATGGGAACACGGGGCAGCAGGCAGCTGGGCTGGGACACGAGGTGTGGGGATCTCACTGGCTGCTGGCTCTGTCCCCAGGCTGCCTGGGAACCCAGCTTGGTGGTGCCCAAATGCACCGAGCAGCTCAGTCAGGGTCTGCACGCAGCTCCGTGGCCTGCACATGTCAATGTGGGGAGAGAAGAGCCATTGCACCGCTGTGTGCTACTGGAAGCAAAGTAAGTTGCAGAGCTGAGCGCTGCAGCTGTCACTTCGGTGTCTCCTGCTGCATAGCTGGGCAGGCATTCAGTGCCAACAGCAGTGTGGGAGCCGGGATGCAGCAGCAGGGAGCTGTGTGAGTCCCTGCAGTGCAGTCACCACTTCGGGCATTTCCAACCCTTTCAGGAAGTCTCTGCCACGATAAAAACCCAAACTACGTATGTACTATAGCAGGGACGTGGGCGGCTGTTCCAGCACACAGACGCGTGCTTTATGTAAGAAAACTCCCCGGGCCCCCCAGCCCGCCGACTTTCCGGAGGACGCGAACCGTACCCGCGCCGCCGCCACTGCCTGCGGGGATCGCCGCGGGTCGGGCCGGGCCGCGCTCCCCCCGCTCTGCGCGCTCCCGACGCTCCGCACGCAGCTCCGCTCCCGACTCGTCCCGCGGGGCCGCGCCGCCCCCCTCCCCCCGGCCGTGTTGCTCCCTCCGTCGGGAAGCAGCGCTCGGTTCGGGCGGAGCGTCCCGCACAGCTGCATTTCTGGGAGTGCAGATGTTGCTAACGGCAGCTTAAGGCACGGATGGGCAGAGAGCAGATGGGCTGCGGCGGTGCCATATGGGCCGTTTAGCCTCTCGACCCGACGGGTATCAATCACGCGCGTCCCGGGGACGGCGGAGCGGCTCCGAGCGGCTGAGGAGCACCGGAGATCACCGCCAGCCCACGGACCGGGCAGCGGGGGATGCGAACGGACCGCGCTGCCGTGCCGAGAGAGCAGAGCCGGCAGTCAGCGCCGAACCGCCCGTGTGAGGGCCGGGCCCTGACAGCTGCCGAGCAGGCAGCCCACGGCTTCTCGTCCTGAAATACGGCAAACGGCATTATGGAGCCCGGAATAAAACCGGATAGCAGTGAGAACAGAACCGCGTGGCTGTGGGAAGCAGTCAGGGTGGTGTCAGGGGAGGGTCCGGGCACGGAAGGACAAATGATGCTCGTTCAGAAACGTAGGGAAATCTGAGGGCGGGGCTCCTCGTGCAAATCAGTGCGGAATGAGGCACCCAAGTTCGGGTTCCCCACCCCCGACGTTGTGCCACACTTGGGCCCCGCGGCTACCAGCACCGCTGAGCTCCTGTGCTCCTTCAGCTCCTGCACCGCAATGCTCTTTTGGGCCTGGGGAGTTCACAGATTCATAGAATGGCCTGTGTTGAAAAGGAGCACAGTGCTCATCCAGTTCCAACCCCCTGCTGTGTGCAGGTCGCCAACCAGCAGCCCAGGCTGCCCAGAGCCACATCCAGCCTGGCCTTGAATGCCTGCAGGGATGGGAAACGTTCGCCCCTTGCTGTATCACACGCAGCAATCCCATCCATCTCTGTGCTCCGATCAAACACACAACCACTGGGCCAGGCCTCCACAGGGGTATTCTCCAAAACCCAGCCCTGGCACTGCTGTGATGCACTCATCCTGGTGGGCTGCACACCAGCACTGGCTGGCAGCAGGTGACGCCCTTTGGGGTCACGGCATTTTGGCTTTGCAGCGTATGCAGGTTTAGCCCTTCCGTGTCTGAGCAGAACAGCTCAGCACTGCATCTCTGCAACCACCCGTGGGAGTCGTGATGGCACAGGGCTGCACACACAGCATGTGCACACGTGGATGCCCGTGTGTGCTGTCCCCGTGTGTGCCCATGTGTGCCCACGTGTCCCCAGGCAGACCAGCTGCAGCCCTCACACTGGGTACACTGGGCACTGGGTTACACACTGGGCAGAGCAGCAGAGAAATAGGGACTAACAGCACTTTGTGTCTGATGCTTTGGGGGAAGAGCGATGCTTTTTAATTAAACGTCTCCTTTGTGCTCTCGTATTTAGGTACCGAAATACGGCATTTCGCCACATGTATGAAATTGTGTTTGCATTTATTTAATTTGGAGTCCTTTTTTAAAGGCATGGCGTCTCGAATGTTTGTTCTCCATTTTTTTCACATCATTACTCTGATACTGCTTGATTAGCTCCCTCCCCAGTCATGATTGGTAATTAAAATAGGCATTAAAATTAGTCACTTAGCAATTTTGCTGTTCAATTGGCAATTAAATTACTTAATTGCAATTAAAGTCCTAATTTTAATTGGCAAAATGATAGATGTAGATTTAAGATAATATGTATAAATACTTTAATAAGTGTCTATATAAGGATTACTTAATTACTCAACTTCAAGTTTATGCTGTTAACTTCAGAACTTTTAAGTGAGTAATGAAATTTATATCACATCTATTCTAAGGATATGGTAATGAGGTGCATCTCTGGGCCCTGAGCAGGGTTTGCTCCATGCAGGTCGGATTGCAGCGCTGTGCTGCACGGCTGTTATGGGCTCTCTTTTCTCATCTTCATCAGCTCTTAGAATCAGAGAACCACAGAACCGTGGAATCAGAAGGGTTGGAGAAGGCCTCTAGGATCCCCAACCCCACTCAGCCCCCCATGCCCACTGCCCACATCTCTCAGTGCCACATCCCCACGGCTCTGGGACACCCCCAGGGTTGGTGACTCCCACTCCATGGGCAGCTCTGCCACTGCCTGGCTGCTCTTTGCAGAAGGAATGCTTCCTAATACCCAACCTGACCCCGGCACGACGTGAGGCCGTCCCCTCCCGTCCTATCGCTGCTGCCTGGTGCAGAGGAACAACCTCCTTTTGGAGAGCGCACCTTCTCCCAGCCCTCGGGAAAAGCCTTTGGGCTGCAGACACGGGCTGAGCCGCTCAGGGCCCTCTGGGAGAGCACCCGCCAGATGTACGGCATCACCGGGCATGTGCCTTCTCTTTGCAGCACGAAGCGATCGCATCTCTGGTTTTCGTTGTATTTTTCCCCCCAAGTCCCGTTCATTTCGAGCCGAGGCCGCTCCCCGCCCGCAGCCTGGGCACCCCGTGCCTCGTGCCGGGCCGTTCCGCGGTTCCCCCGCCCCTCCCGTCCGGCGGTCCGGTCCCGTCGGAGCTCCGGGCTATTTCGGGCGCTTTTGGCGCGCCGCGCGGTTGCGTCAATGGCGGCGCCGCTGCGTCACGGCCGCCCCGCCCCGCCCCGCCCCGCGCTCACTTTTTCCCTTTCGCCCGCGGGTGACGCCGCCGCGCTCCATGCAAATGAGGCGGCGCTCATGCAAATAAGGCCCCGCCCCTCCCCGCCCCGCTTAAGGTGCCGTCGCCGACGGGGCGGGCGGGGATCCCCGGGCGCGCCCCCGCGGCCCGCCCCGCCCAGAATCTGGCGGGGGAGCTCCGCGGCGAGCACGCGGAGCGCCGGGCACGGCGGCGGCGGCCGCGCACCCCGAGCGAGGCACGGCGCGCCCCGCGCGGAACCACCGACGACGGCCACGGGGAGAGGGGCGGGGAGCGGGGGGCGGCCGCGGGGCGACGCGGGGCGGCCCGAGCCCACCTTAAACCGTGACTCGCGGTGATGTCACGTCGGAAATTTACCAAAGCGAGCGCTGGCCAACGGCGCGGGGCGGCCGGCCCCGGCGGGCTGATTGGGCGGGCGGCGCTGACGCGCGGTGACGCTCGAAGCCTTTAGGTGCACGTTGGCTGGGAACGCGGAGCGCACATAAACAAAGGCACATTGCGGGAAGGGCACTCCGAGCGCTCCGCTCGCACGGCGCTGCGCTGCCGTCGCCGCCGCTCCCGCGCGGAGTCCCGCCGTGCCCGGCCGTGTCCCGCCGTGCCGAGCCGTGCCGGCCCCGCGCCCACCGCCGCCCGCCACTTGGATGCCCGCTCCGCTCTCCGCTCTCCGGTGAGTCCCGTGACGCCGTGCATCCCGTGCCCGGGCGCTGCCCGCGGGGTTCCGCGCGTGGGGCGCGGCCGCCGTCGGGGGATGCGCGGGGAGGCGGCGGCGGGGCCGTTCTCGGCGCGTGTCCCGCTCGGGCGAGGCCGGCGGCTCCGGGGGGTCCTGGCCGGGCGTGGGCCGGGAGCGGCTCGCCCGGTTTGAGGCTGCGCTTTCCGTCGGCTTCGAATGAATCCGGGCTCGCTGTCGGCCGTACCCCTTCGGGCAGGGCTCCAAATGTCACCGCGGCGTCGGGACCTCGGGGAGGTGCAGCCGCCCCCGCTCCTCGCCTCTCCCGGCGGGGCGGCTCTGACGTGAGCGGCGGGGAGGAAAAACCGAAGCGGTTCCCTCTGCCAGAAAAGCGAGGGCAGAGCCGCCCGCGTGCGCGGAGTTTCCCCCCGACCCCCGTCCCCGCCGCGCCCACGCGCGGCGTCCGCAGCCGCCGGAGCCGTTCCCGCAGCCGGGGCCGGGCGGGGGGAAGGGAGGGGGGTCGGCGTTTCTCTCTTTCGGTGCCCGCGACCGGAACGCCCGCGAGCGGCTGACGGGTGGCTCCGCGCGTGTGTTGCAGCGGGCGCACCGGGCAGGCTGGAGTCCCCCTCCGAGCGCTGACACCGCGGAAACTTCGCTCCCCGCCGCGTCCCGACGCTGTCCGCCTTTAGTTCCCTCGAAAACGCCTCCAACTCGCCTGAAGGTTTGTGAGCTCCGCGAGCCCGAGCGGCGGTGCGGGGCGGGGGTGGCGCCGCGGGGCCGGGATCCCGCAGCCGGGCTGGGGTCCCTCAGCCCCCGCCGTCCCGGGCGTCGCCGGCGCTGGGAGCGGGGCGGGGGAGCGGCGCGGGGCCGGCGGAGGGCGCGGAGCCGCCCGGGCTGAGTGTGTGTCCCCGTTTCGTTTCCAGCCATGCCCTGTGTTCAGGCTCAGTATGGGTCCTCGCCTCAAGGAGCCAGCCCGGCCTCTCAGAGCTACAGTTACCACTCTTCAGGAGAATACAGCTCCGATTTCTTAACTCCGGAGTTTGTCAAGTTTAGCATGGACCTCACCAACACTGAAATCACTGCCACCACTTCTCTCCCCAGTTTCAGTACCTTTATGGACAACTACAACAGCAGCTACGACGTGAAGCCTCCTTGCTTGTACCAAATGCCCCTGTCCGGACAGCAGTCCTCCATTAAGGTGGAAGACATTCAGATGCACGGCTACCAGCAGCACGGCCACCTGCCCCCCCAGCCCGACGACGTGATGGCCCATTCGGGCTCCGTCTACTACAAGCCCTCGTCGCCCCCGACCCCTTCCACGCCCAGCTTTCAGGTGCAGCACGGCCCCGTGTGGGACGACGCCGGCTCCCTGCACAACTTCCACCCCAACTACGTGGCCACCACGCACATGATCGAGCAGCGCAAAGCGCCCGTCTCCCGCCTCTCGCTCTTTTCCTTCAAGCAGTCCCCCCCCGGCACTCCCGTCTCCAGCTGCCAGATGCGTTTCGACGGACCCCTCCACGTGCCCATGAACGCGGAGCCGGCCGGCCCCCACCACGGCGTGGACGGGCAGCCCTTCGCCGTGCCCAGCCCTATCCGCAAGCAGCCTCCCATGGCCTTCCCCGGGCTGCCGCTGGGCCACGCGCCGCAGCTGCTGGACAGCCAGGTGCCCTCGCCGCCCTCGCGGGGGTCCCCGTCCAACGAGGGGCTCTGCGCCGTCTGCGGGGACAACGCTGCCTGCCAGCACTACGGCGTGCGCACCTGCGAGGGCTGCAAGGGCTTCTTCAAGGTGAGCGGGGCTGGGGGGGGGCGGAGGGGTCGGGGCAGAGCGGAGCGGAATTCCCTGCGGCGGAGCGAAAGGATCTCTTTATTTCGGCGTCCTGATTGAATAATCGGATCGTTTGGAATGGAGAAGGTCTCCAAGGGATGTGAATAGTATGAGTGCCCACGGATGTGTATTTGCCAAGCGCCTCCGTCCCTTCTCTCGGCATATAAAGCGCTGTGGGGTTAGCTCAGATGTTAACGCTGTCAATATTCTGTTGTTAAATGCCCTGGGAAAAAAAGAAAGGGAGAAAGGGGGGGGGGGGGGGGGGGGG